>NC_133803.1:34517447-34817447 GCF_043250625.1 Sebastes fasciatus
CTGCGTTTGAGGTCCAGCGTGCGGAAAGATTTTGTTTATTTCACAGTCACACGGATTTAATTTTTGGCAAAAAAAAATGACTATCGTAACGTATCGCTCTAGAATCGCATCGCATCGCATCGCATCATATTGCATCGCATCGCATCGCATCGCATCGCATCGCTCTAGATGAGCCAAATATCATCCTTGAATCGTATCGGGACCATGGAAAGTGATACGTATCGTATAGTTGTAAAAACGTATCGTTACACCCCTAGTGTAGACGTTGATATTGTTCTGTTTGCATCCAAATAATTTAAGGAGGATGAAGCAGCAGCCATGTTCTTTAAGAACTAAATCATGCAGGACATGACAAAAGGAAATAAAAGGAAAGTTTGAAATTATTATTATTATTCCCCAAAATGTTTGTTGTAAACATTTGTTTACTTCTTAGTTCACCTTTAACCAACTGTACTTATGGTAATTGCGCACACAAGCATTAATGCAACTGACAATAGAAATGAACAGACAGTATTAAATGGCTCCACATTGTTTTTACACTTATTATTGTTTCCTTGGCAACTAGTTTAAAGTCGGACTGATGGTTCATGTGGTTGTAAAGCCGAGCCCCCACATCCCCCTGAGCTATATGAGTAAAATGTTTTAAACACTAAGAGTCATGATAACCAAAACTGTAAATAAACTAAGGGCGCTCGGAGAGCAGCAGACCTCCGCCAAGGTCGTTCCCATAAGTGAAAAATGTGTTTCCACCCTGTGATTCGGATACACTCGAGTTTCATGAAAAGCAGACCAGTAGTCTTTCTGTAATCCTACCGACAAACAAACCAACAAACCGAACCAACAACCTCTTAAATACAGTCGAGTAAATGCCGATTACGTGATAAACATTGCACCAAGAGAAGAACACTCTGTTCCACAAGGACCGAACCTCTGACCTTCTCGCCGCGGGGTCGACTCTCTGACCTGGCTGTCATGGGAGTTGAAACCACGGGGGCTCTCAGCGATGGTACGGACGCTCTATAACCAGCGGCTCCCGCCTGCTGCACGGCTACAAACACTAGTCAGTGTGAGATCGGTGCCGTCGCCGGGACTGACGTGTTGAATGGATGACAGGGCTGTGTGGGCCAAATAGACTGTCAGAGAGAGCTGGGAGGAGATGGATGAGAGGAGGGAGAGAGGGGCAAAGAGGGAGGAAATACCAGGAAAGAAAGATGAAGAAATGATGGAGTGCTGCTGTGTGGCTACAGGCGATACCTGACTCCCTCAGTTCCTCTGTCTCTGACTGGTCCCGTCCCTAATCAGCCCGTTCTCATTCTCAGGGCGTCGAATATCGACGCTTTGTCACGGCCGTCCGTGTTCGATACCGACGCTTTAAGGTACCCTTTAGCGTCGGTATGAGACGCACAAAGCTTTCATCCAGGAGAACGCTGTTTGTGTCCCGTCGGTCACATTACAATCAGCTGTTCGTTCATGTGCCGTGTTCACAACGTTCAGTGCCATTTTCACTTTACTACTGTATTGTGTTTTTATTTTCCTAAACCTAACTGAAGGCTGGTCCACACTAAAAGATATTTACAATCTTAACAGATGTTGAAAATGTGAGAGCCCACACATAAATACATGTTATGTTAAACTTAACAGTTTTGTTCCTGTAGTGTTCCTGTAGCACACCACACACTAACAGATTCATTCATGAACAAGTCCCGACTAAAAAAAAAACAAATCTCGCAAAATATCTTGCGCTCAAACGTGACATTAGTGTAAACAAACATGGCTGACGACGGAAAGGAAGAATTAGAGATGTTAGTTTTTACTTTGTGCTGAAAATTCACAAAGGATGGACAGATGAAGTCATGGAGACACGTTAAATAAACACGTTGCCACAAGTCAACAAGTTGGTCCTCCATCTCTGAGCTCCATCTTACTACTATTTTACGCTTCATGTTTAGCATTAGCTGCGGCCGCCATGATGACGATGGTTGTCCTTCCTTCTTCAGTCAGCTCGGTTCTCTATTGGCTATCGTTCTTTCCAATGCGACTGCGTCATCGTCTGTCCTCGGGGTTCCCCACACACAACAGGATATCCCATCTTAAATACTGATGTTTAATATTTATGATTTGAAATTGGTGCGTCCAGGATGGACTTCCTAGCTGATCGGGGGATGTAAAAAACACTCTTAACATACCTCACATCACAGGAACATCTGGAAAGATCATCTTTAGAATCATCAAAAAATCAAGGCTTTGCTGACGATTGTCAGGAGGAATCGGCGTCTTGATTCTCGTGTAGTGTGTGTCCGGCATGCATGGTTTTATTGCCTAATCCTAAGAAAGTGTTTTTGTTTACTTCACAACATTACGCTCGTGTTTACTGCGACCAAAAAGTGACGCCGAGGGGTCTGACGAAGCATCAGTATGTGACGAGCTGTGATGAGTATTACAAGCTCTGCTCAGTATCTAGAGCTGTTTTGCGACCAGCGCTGGTGTAACACCTGAGAAATGAGAGGCAACTTGACAAGTTACTTGGTTAAGTCTAGGCAACTAAAACTACCTGGTAAAGGTTAGGGAAGGTCACCTGCGTGGATTAATGAAACCAACATTGAATGCAGTTTACACCCTGTTTGGTACCAACAGTCTCCTCCTCAACCTCCTCAACCTCTAATAAGAGAGAACAGAAATCACTCATCTTGGTTGTCATCAGGCGAGTGCAGTCTGATCTCCAGACGTGCATTTGTCTTACATGCAGACTAGCAGCAGAGATTCTGTGATTGCATGTGAAATGTAAAGTATGTACAGTATTCACTCTGCTGTCTCTGTCCAGTTAGGGTTTTCAGAAGCCTTTTTATCTCCAACCAAACTCTCTCTGAGGACATTTATACGTGATTTTTTCAGAAATTGGCAGTAGCCTTTAGTTGGCAACTATAAGCAACGCAAGTCAGCAGAGAAATGACATCATTCCTATTTTAAAACTGCATTCAAGTCTATAAAAATCCTCCTGAACACCCCGGCTCTTATTCTTCCTGGAAATCAACGCAGTCTGTTTTACTGTATATCTGAGCTGCAGGTTGGAGGTTTTATTTGTTATTCAGGTGTGTCTTCTTTGTAGCTGTTGTGTGTTGTTCAGTTTGCCTTTTTGTCTTCATCATTTGTCCATTTTACCTCTTGCCATGCTGTTTATAAGTAATATTTATGTCTAGATTAACTTGCCTGGTTAATACTTGATAAATAAAATCATTAACAATCCTAAAATCTCACAATACAACAGCTTTATCCATTGTCTCAAAACACAAGGATTATAGCGCATTTGGTTATAAAGGCTCTCCTCGATAAACAATTTAAAACTTCTCAATAGATATCAGTAGTATTTGATAGACAGATTCCATTTCAAGAGGTAGAAAACCCATTTGGGTATCCAAAGGTAAAGTTCATAGGTAATCCTATGTGCTTTGTGTTATTTATATCTGCTTTGGCTCAGTTGTATTCAAGGAGTTGCTGAATGAATTCATCTCTGTGCAAGGCATCATTTCTATAATGCTGTTATCCACTGTCTGATCTAGAAAACATTTTAGGAGAGGATAAAAATGTAGATGTTTCCTTTGGTTCATCACAGTTTACTCAGGCATAGTAACAGTCACAATGTTACTGACACGGGGGATGCATTCTCTGAGGTTTTACCTCTCCATAGAGACCAAGATCATGCAGATAGACCTGCTAGTCGTGGAGCTATTACAGATTTAGTTTGGGTCTGTCTGTCAAGGCGAACCACACACCTTCCAGCACCCTACAGGGCTGTAGAGGTTAAAGACTAACAACCTGACAATAATTACCACAAAACCCTGAGTACTGTACCATGTTACTACACAACACAACACAACACAACACAACACAACACAACCCAGAATATGTGTTGGGTAGTGTTTGTATCTGTCTGTCTGCAGATAATCTCACATACTACTGGACCCATCAGCCTAATAGTTTCTCTGCTCATTTAATACGGTATGTTCAAAGACGTCTCATGGTTAAGGTTATTTTATTGACTGTTTTATACCATCATTGACTGCTGACTCCTCGCTCCTCTTAACCGGCAGGTAGGGGCCGCAAGTCAACAACTGCTTCAGCAGCAGAAGGCATTACAATCTGCTACAACCAGCCTTACCTAGTCTGTTGCGGGACACATTCTGGCTTACGTTGTGGCTCAAAAACTGACATCCACAGAAAAGTTTGGTCTCATTTTGAACTGGATGATCTGTGTATTAATACCCTTACCTGATATGTTATGATGCACTAAAGTTAGGCACCATATGAGATGAATAAATCCATGTTTTTGTTATCTTTGCCGCCATCTTGACTGTGAGATTCAACTCTTCTTTGTTTGGGGAGACGGAGACACACCTGAAGGACATCTGCACTCTACGGAGTGGACTTTTCTAGTTTGATAGCTGCAGAGAAAACACAGTATCCGTGGTCGACCATGGCATATATGAATCCATACACTATGTCTTTATCCTTTAGTCGTTGATGTTCAGGTGTTTGGGGTCGTAGTTGGTCATGTTTGCATTCACACTACTATACGGCTTTTTGCTAGTTGACAACCGGTCCTCATTCAAAGGCGTATAAATAGCACGACAATACAAGGACAACAACTGCTTCAGTAGCAAAAGGCTAAAACCAGCCGTACCTAGTCTGTTGCGGTCCACATTTTGGCCTTCGTCGAAGCTCAAAAACTGACATCTATAGAAGAGTTTGGTCTCATTTTGAACTGGAGCATCTGCGTATTAATACCCTTACCTGATATGTTATGATGCACTAAAGTTAGGCACGATACGAGATTAATAAATCCATGTTTTTTGTTATCTTTGCCGCCATCTCGACTGTAACGGAGCCGGGAGGGACAACTGTGTGAGATTCAACTCTTCTTTGTTTGGGAGGGGAGAGGAAGATGCACTTGGCAGAGAATTACACTCCACTGAGAGCTCCTTTCTAGTTTGATTTTATGTTTTTTTTTAGCTCTCATTTACTGTAATTTAGATGGTGTGTTTGTCTCATGCTGTAGCTGTTCCCCTTTAGTTTCACTTCCTGCATTGCACTGCTGTCGGCTTGTTGGAGTTGACGCAAATCCTTTGAGTTCTGTTATTTCTCTCCTTCACACAATCACACACACACTACAGTACATGATGGGGTGAGAACAACCCACTGTGTGTGAGTGTGTGTGAGTGTGTGTGTGTGTGTGTGTGTGTGTGTGTGTGTGTGTGTGTGTGTGTGTGTGTGAGGGAGAGAGATAGTTCAGTCTAGCTGCCAGAGTGTGTTGTCTGTAATATCTGTCTGTGTGAGCTCTGGAACAGTTATGTAACAACAAAGCAGAATGCATCGTAGGTTCACATGAGTCACACACACACACACATACACACACACACACACATGCTCCTGTACACACAGGAAGTGAGGGATTAGATTTTACACAGCATTCATGATTTATCAGAATTAGAGGAAGTGCAGAATGACATCTCATCGCCAGGACTCGACAGTGACAACGAGTTTACTCAACTCAGTTCTATTTGTAGAGAAACACTACACCATACACAAATTATAGATATGTCGCTTTATAGGCCTGATCTCTAATAAGTAGCGCTGTCAATCAATTAAAATATTTAATCGCAATTAATTGCATGATTGTCCGTAGTTATTCGTGATTAATCTCAAATTAATTCCACATTTTATCTGTTCTAAATGAACCTTAAAGGGAGATTAGTCAAGTATTTAATCCTCTTATCAACATGGGAGTGGACAAATATGCTGCTTTATGTAAATGTATGTATATATGTATTATTGTAAATCAATTATCAACACAAAACAATGACAGATATTGATCCAGAAACCCTCACAGGTACTGCATTTAGCATAAAACAATATGCTCCAATCATAACATGGCAAACTGCAGCCCAACAGGCAACAACAGCTGTCAGTGTGTCAGTGTGCTGACTTGACTATGACTTGCCCCAAACTGCATGTGATTATCATAAAGTGGGCATGTCTGTAAAGGGGAGACTCGTGGGTACCCATAGAACCCATTTACATTCACATATCTGGCGGTCAGAGGTCAAGGGACTCCTTTGGACATGGACATGGCAGTTTTTCCTCTCCAAAATGTAGTGTAAGTTTGGAGCGTTATTTACCCTCCTTCACAACAAGCTAGTATGACATGGTTGGTACCGATGGATTCATCAGGTTTTATAATTTAATATAATGCCAGTATCTCCACACTAGCTTTAGAACTGAGCTCACTACAACCTGAAAATTGCAAGTTGCCTTAATAATTAATGCATTAAAGAAATTAGCGGAGTCAAAATGAATTTGCATTAACACATTATCACGTTAACTTTGACAGCCCTACTAATAAGACAAATGTATTAATTAGAAAATAAGAGAGAAACAACAAAATAACTTCAGCATGAATTCAGCAGAACTGCAAACCAGAGCTCTGGGTGAAAAATGGCAGATTATGAGAACATGAACAGGAAGTTGTAAAAGTTATAAATACAAGAAGAGAGCCTGAGTCTCAGTTAAACTGTCCTAAATAAAGTAATACAACAATGTGATTAATAGTAGGTTTCTAATACTAATGTAGTAAAAGTCAAAATCAAATAAATTCAGGAACACATCCGGTATCAGCAGTAGTATTTTGCGTATGTGTATTTACGTGTGTGTGTGTGTGTGTGTGTGTGTGTGTGTGTGTGTGTGTGTGTGTGTGGTTCAGGTATCGATCGGTACATTTGAACCCTGTGGCCATGCATGTTCCCCGGAAAGAGCAATGAACACACACACACACACATATTCACACACAGGGTGGCGTGGGTGGCCACTTGACTGCCTCACACACACACATGCACACACACACATGCACACACACACTGCCTGGGGCTTTATAAACAGCCGGGCTTGGAGGTTGTGACTCGAACATCAGTCTCTCTCCCTCTCCTGGTAAAACAACACAGCTTCTCTCTCTCTCTTCATTTCTTTCTCTCGTTCTCCATCAACCTGCCTGCTGTTTGTTTCCTTCCCCTGCTCCTCACATTGTCTCTCTCTCCCTCTCTCTCTCTGTAGTTACATATATAGCAGCGCTGTGTGGTCGAGACCAGTTGAAGTTGGCTTCCTGCCTGTTGAGATGTGCCAATAGGAAACACTGTGAACAGGGGTTCATGCTGATGAAATTGATCTGCTCAGGTAAGGAACAACACTTCCTCCTCCTTCTTCTTTTTCATGTTATTTTTCTGCTTTAATTAGTCTCCTGATAATAAGTGTTAGTTGTTCGCTGGATACCAAGACGGGAGTTTTCTTGAAAGACACAAAGCATGATTCTTTCATTATAATATACTGTAGGTGATGGAGAAATCATCTGGAAAACACAATTACAAGACAGAAAAATAGAAAGATGTGTATGTTTACAGTAATTTAATATCTAATATCAGATCTTTAAAATGAAAGTTGTCAGTGTAAATAAAGTGTGAGAGTGTTATAAAGAGGAGATTACCCATCTCTACTCCACATTTATACCACCTGTACTCATCATACTCTACATCATTACTTAACTTAATAACTTTTCTTACTTTAATTTCAAAGAAAGAAAAGTCTGAGTAAATGACATATTTATATATATAGTATATCATATATCATATATAGTAACTATAAATATTGGGCAGTCAGGTTCTACATCAACAAGTATATAAAAACTGCAGTTTTATTCTCTTGGTGAATCAGTCTTGTTCATGGACTGTATATAAGAAGTGGACGTAATCACCGTGACGTCACCCATTGGTCTGTGGACTGCCGTTTTGAAGCCTCGAGTTCGTCATTCTGGCCGTCGCCATGTGTTTTTTTTTTTGCAACCAGATGTGACACGAGAGGGCTTTACATTTACTGCATTGTGTTACTCACTTGCTAGCTTGTTAGCCTCTGTGGCTTCTAAACGCTGACAGTAACGTTAATATTGCCGTTGCTTAGCAGTGATGTTCTCACGACTTAACCACTTGAACGCCGGGCATATCGTGTACACGACTGCCCATGTTGTAAACAGTTTCAGTTAAAGGCCCCATAAGTATAACCGAACGTTGATTAAGACATTTTCGAGGCGACCAAAAAGGTTATAACTCCCAGACCGGACAACGCCTTGGTAGCGACCTGTCAATCACAAGGTAGCCCCGCCCTAAAGCATCCCCTGCTTTATGGTCTATCTGACTCTAAATGGGACCATAATTCACTAAATGAACATCATGCTGTATTGAAGAAGACTTGAAACTAGAGATTGAGACCATAAACTCATGTTTACAATGTTTACTGAGGGAATAAATCAAGAGAGAAGTAGGCTCATTTTCTATCAGACTTCTATACAACAAGAGGAGTCGCCCCCTGCTGGCTGTTAGAGTGAATTAAAGTTTAAAGCACTTCCATTTCGGCTTAATTTTTCAGACCCCGGAGTTGCCCACTGGTCTGGGTCATTTTGGACAGTTTTTTTAAGTCCCTGAAAATTCACAGGAAACACAAACACATGTAAGTCAAATTGTTACCTTTAAGATAAATTAAAGGGGGCTCGTCCGGGATCTGAGAGCTGATTGGTGTACAGCATGTTGTGTATTTCTTGTGTGGAGATTGTCTCCTGTGTTCCCCGTGGTGAGTATTTTGTTTGATGTCCATTGTTGCCATCGTTCAGTGTTAAACAGTTTCCTCTGCTAGATAGGTGAGCATCCAGCTAGGCTGTACCAGCTTTTCTATCAGGCACTCATTTATTATTTTGCCTTTATTATTTTTGGAGTAATCCATTTGATAAATTTATTTGCCATAGGTGGGCATCTAGCAGCATCAGTACAAAAATATTGTCATTGGCTTTTAAAATCAATCACCTTCGTCTGCCAGCTGTCATTTAGCAGTTTTAAAGGAAATCTGAAAATATAATAGTCAACAAAAACACTTGTGAACTAATGTCAGAAAGAGCTGAAGTTGTGTCTTGTGTGCTTCTACTGTACAATGTGATTTGTTGTCGTTGTTGCGGCTCGCCTTTGTTTATTTTTAGCTGGATTACAGGTTGAGCTTTTAAACTCCAGAGAACACGTTAGACATGTTTAAGCTTCCCATCTCAATAAAAGATGAATCGCTGTCTTACGCAACGACTCCTGACCACACCGGAGGAGGCAGGGAAGAGATGGACGGACGGACGGACGGAGGGAGGAACAGATGGGAGGATGCGTGACTTTTTACGGACGTGTGTTTTCCTATCACGGCTCCCGGGCTTCTTCCCTATCAGACTCTCAGCTCTTTTGACACCCTCTTTATATCTCTTTCTCTTTCTCTCCATCTCCTACCTTTTATGCCTCCCTCATTCTCTCCTCCCGACTCTCTCCCCACTTTCTCTCCCCCCTCTCTGATCTATTATTCACATCCCTCTCTGACTCTCTCTCTCCCTCCCTTGACACCTGAAATCCCTCCGTCCTCCGCTCCTGGGCATTTAGACCTCCACCAACAGTGCTTCCCCTCCGAGGGAAAAGAAATGGAGTGATGAATAAAAGAACAGAGCGAAGAGACAGATAAAAAGCTTTGGGAAGGGCAGCTCTATGGATATACAGATACAGATACAGAGAGCTTTATTTAACGGTCAAGGTATTCCTCCATGTGGTTTATTGTATAGGTTGACATTTTACACAGTCCTGTGTCATCCTTTAAAAAGGCTGCTTCCCGAGTCCATCTGCGTTAAGACCGGACCACAGTGGAAATATTCTAACACACCTGAGACAGATCAGTGGCTTCAGCTGTGTGATGCTTCTTTTAAAATATAAGTTTGCCCTTTTCAGATCATGCAGCCCGTTCTCACCCCCAACTAGTCAAATACAGATGCTTGGTCAGTGCCCTTCGGTGTCTGACACCGACGCACCGGGACACCTTTTAGCGTCTGTATGAGACGCACCGGGCTTTCAATATAAACCCACCCACCTCATTATTAGACGCTCAGAGCTACTGACGTATATAAAGTGTGAGAAGTCAGCGTAGGGAGGAGGTCGTGGTGGATAAACAAACAGACTTTCACCATACTTGCCAACCATGAAACCTTAAAAATATGGAGGATTTCAAAACCAAAGTGAACCAAATTTGAGTTTCAAAGACTTTGTTTCCTGCATTCTCGTGACTTTAAAAGAACGAAAATAACTAAATAACAAAAAGCATGTATGTCATATCTCTTGCATTAAGTTTTAATTTTTCCGTTAAATGTGTTTTTCAAAGTGATGTCCAGGTTTTAGCTGTGAAACCAGAGATGAGGTTTTTCTTCTCTGTCTTTCAGAGACATACTTTAAAGAGTATTTTTATTTTTTTTTCCATCTAAGCTCCATAACCAGGGTCTGAAATTAGCACCTGCAACCTGCCAAATGAAGGTAAATTGTTGGCATTGGCGGGTGAAATCATCAGGACACCCTGCAGCACAGACCTGATTAGTTAAATAGCGGAGCTGCTAAAGTTAACGGAGGTGCCATTGAGTTATTGTTATGAGGCGTTCAAAGTCTGCTCAGGAAAAATGACTATTGGATGAAGGTAAATTACAACGTTATCATGATGTGTTCAAATGTAATCTCATGAAAATAAATTTTAATAATATAAAATAGATTTTAGAGAGAATTATGACCTGTTTAACTTCATAACAACTTTCCAAGATTTTTTTTTAATCAAAGCAAATATTTAAATATTCATAATCATTTGAATTGTGTGTTTTTATGCAAATAACCTCTGTAGATGACAATAACAAAGTACAGTACTGAACTGTGTACACTACCCACCCTCCACGGTGTTATTCAAACTCTGTAATTTATCATGTATATAATGTTTTTTGTGTAAAATATATCGAACATTGAATGACATCAGATCTAAAATGTTATTCCTTCATTTAGCGCAGAGATTTCAAAAGTGGCAGATAAAACTTTTAAGTGACAGATGAAAAAAATACTTGTCTGTTACAGTGGCAGGAAGTGAAAAAAGTTAATTTCAGACCCTGGTGATGTCACATTAATACTTCCAGTACCTTCCCAACTACTGATTATGTTGGTGACCACCAGTACAAGGATATGATTGCAGCCCCCCCGACCTGAAGCTGAATGTTGTTGTGTTAAAAAAAATCAGTAAACTTTTCCCGGATAAACAAGGAACTTTGTCCTGACACACCTTTGGGGGCTTTAGCAGCGTGTAAAAGAGGCTGACATGTAGCACATGGCAGCTGTTTGTGCCAGAGGGTTGCTGCTGCTGCTGCTGCTGCTGCTGCTGCTGCTGTGCCCCAGAGGAGGGCACGCAGTCCCCAAACTGCCAACATAAACATCCACATCTGTCCTCATGTTTGGGAGAGGGAAAGTCACTCAGTAAACGTATTTACAGAGTAAACATCCAACTTTTTTCTCTATTTTCTTCAGATTTGTTCTTGCACGTGTTGAAATTAAGAAGGCACATTGCTACAAAAATGAGGAATAACTCTTCATAAGATATCAAACAAATCGTTGTTTGATATTGAGTATGATACTCAAATATTTAATCGCGATTAATCGGAAATTAATCGTACATGTCTTATCTGTTCAAATTGTACCTTAAAGGGAGATTTGTCAAGTATTTAATCCTCTTATCAACATGGGAGTGGACAAATATGCTGCTTTATTCAAATGAATGTATATATTTATTATTGTAAATCAATTAACAACACAAAACAATGACAGATATTGTCCAGAAACCCTCACAGGTACTGCATTTAGCATAAAACAATATGCTCAAATCATAACATGGCAAACTGCAGCCCAACAGGCAACAACAGCTGTCAGTGTGTCAGTGTGCTGACTTGACTATGACTTGCCCCAAACTGCATGTGATTATCATAAAGTGGGCATGTCTGTAAAGGGGAGACTCGTGGGTACCCAGAGAACCCATTTACATTCACTGATCTGGAGGTCAGAGGTCAAGGGAACCCTTTGAAGATGGACATGACACTTTTTTCCTCGCCAAAATTTAGCGTATGTTTGGAGCGTTATTTAACCTCCTTTGACACAAGCTAGTATGACATGGTTGGTACCGATGGATTCATCAGGTTTTATAGTTTACTATGATACCAGTATCTTCAGTCAAGCTATAACCTGAAAACCACAAGTTGCATTAATGTGTTAAAGAAATTAGTGTTGTTAAAACTAAATTGCGTTAACACGTTATTATCGCGTTAACTTTGACAGCCTTAGTCCTAACCAAACAAACTGTTATCATATAATAGTCCAATACAATAATATAGTAATGACCTTGACCAATAAAGATGTGAAATAAAACGTCACAGATAAACAAATATATTTGCGTGTCTTCCAGGAACACATTCAGTGAGCGGGGCCTGTGGCATCACTGCAGAAGATAAACAAGCTAAACACAATCTACATATTAGAGCACCGGCATGTGTGCGTGCCATCAGATGAGGGCAGATCTGAAATGGAATCTCCTTCTGTTCCCCCTCGCTGCACACATCTTCTATCCATCTATCAGAGCGCCGCGCCGCGACCGCCTCGCCTTTCCCGCCATGCACCGAGCCATCAATCATCACATTCCCATGCTTTATGGAAATGGGAGGAAAAACTTCATTTAACGGCATTTTACCTCCTATCTCATCCACCTCTCTCTCTCTCTCTTTGTCCGTCCATCCATCCGTCCGAGCGAGCTCCCGTCCAATCTACACTCACAGTGTAAGGTCGTTTATTTAAATCTATTTAAATGGATATGAGGCGCGTGCATATGCGGGGAGATTTCACGGCCCAGCAGGTCAGCAAATACCAAAGCTGTTCCACCTCACTAACCCCCCATCAGGGCCCATAGACAATTAATACTCACCACAGGTGGTCAAGTCTGCGTATGTGTGTGTCTGTGTAGCACCTATCCATCCATCTATCTATAATAAAACACCTGAAGAATCAAGGGGAGAGGGGTGATGGAGCATGGGTGAAATAAAAAAGAAAGGAGGGATGAGATGAAACGAGGAAAGCAGTGGACAGGAGCAAGGAAGAGTTTAGGAAGTGAAATGGGTGTCGGGGGACACGGCATCACTCTCGAGGGGAAGTAGGGGAGCAGAGAGGAGCAGAGAGAGAAATTGAGGGAGGTGGCTTGGAACGATTGAAAGAATAAGGAGAGGGGGAGAGTGGGAGGGAGGGGAGAGGAAGGAGAAGTGAAGGGTAAATGTCTTTGCTAATGTCTTTAGTGCCAGTATTGACTAGCTCCCTTTGACTTGAGCACACGCTGCTGCATCCTCCTCCTCAGTTCATTAACTTTGCCATTTGGAGATGGACGTATTGGCTCAGCTGTTCAATGTCACCATAAAAGGAACATTAAAGGGGAATAAATATCATGCTCGTTTTAAGGTTCATACGCTGTATTTGGGGTTTCTACTAGAACATGTTTAAATGCTTTCATGTTCAAAAAACACTCATCCTGTCTGTCTGAATATACCTGTATTCTGAAATGCTCCGTTTCACTACCTGTCTCTTTAAGACCCCTCCTGTTGCATCCAATACCGATGTTCTTGTCTGGAGATGAGGTGAGGCAGAGAGGGATCGTGTTCCCTCAGGTGGAGACTGTTGGCCAATAATAGGGGCAAAGCATGGCTAGGTCTGTTCAACATCACATACTAGTCATATGAAGGGGTGCCCGCACATTTAGTGCATTCCAACTGCATATTATGTGGATTTTGTGTACACGAGAAATGCCCGGATGTATGCCAGATTAGCAAGAATGTCTGCAGCGTTAGCTTACTGGACATACTCAACCTCTCCAAAATGCATTGCGGCTCTTCAGACTGACCAATGGCAGACTGCGAGGCAGACAATTTAAATAATTACCAGTTGGATAAAGTAATTGCGAACGATGGCGAGTGACGTTAAGGTACAGTTAAGAGGAAAAGCTGAGAGCTCAGATTTACACTGATCAGCCATAACATCCAGACCACGGACAGGTGAAGTGAATAACATTGATTATCTCGTTACAATGGCACCTGGCAGTAGGGGGGGATGGGGGGGGGGGGGATGTATTAGACAGCAAGTGAACATTTTGTTCTTGAAGTTGATGTGTTGGAAGCAGAAAAGATTATCCAATAGAAGAGCTACTGGAGCTCAAACTGCTGAAGAAGTTAATGCTGGTTCTGATAGAAAGGTGTCAGAACACACAGTGAGGAGCAGTTTGTTGCGTATATGGGGCTGCGTAGCCGCAGACCGTTCAGGGTGCCTGTGCTGACCCGTGTCCACCGACCAAAAGCTTCAGAACTGGACCACGGAGCGATGGAAGAAGGTGGCCCGGTCTGATGAATCACGTTTTCTTTTACATCATGTGGATGGCGACGAGTTGGAGGTGTTGACTCGGCCTCCAAATTCTCCAGATCTCAATCCGATGGAGCATCTGTGGGATGTTCTGGACAAACAAGTCCGATCCACGGAGGCCCCACCTCGCAACTTATACAGGACTTAAAGGATCTGCTGCTGACGGCTTGGAGCCAGATGCCACAGCAGACCTTCAGAGGTCTAGTGGAGTCCATGCCTCCACGGATCAGGAGGTGGTCATAATGTTATGGCTGATCGGTGTATATAATCTACGGTAGAAAACATTTATCACTACATAGTTCAATCATTTTAATTTGCCTTAAAATAATACTGGAAATATTAAAATGAGTGGAAGATGTAATGTTGATTTACATTTGTGATCAACAATTTTCATTCAACGGTAGCTCGGTAACATTGTGATCGATAAAGTCATGTGATGCAGAGAAGATGTATTGCTTGACTTCAGTGTGAACAGTCTGTAGGCGGTACGCAGTACGCAGGACGTACCTCTGAGTATATGATTTGGAAAGCAGCCTAGTCCTGTGTGAAAGCTTTAACCTGACTCAGAACAGGTGTGCCTGCCTCCACAGAGGAAGGGATTCTCTTCGCGCTGGTGCAGAGGTAACTCACCCAATTCAATACTGATTAAAAACATAAAATAAAGGTAATTGTATTAGTTTCAAGTCCGTGGAAACTCTAGTAAATGCCTGGACTCTAGGATATTGAGCCAAAACGTGCATGCTTTATAATGTAAAGTGCATAATAAATACATAAAATCATGGATAAAGTTTGGTATGTTCCTTTCGATGAATCAGTAATTTGATAGATGTGCAAATGAATGCATAAGAGGAAGAATAAACAGATAAATATTTAATCAGCTCTTCAATGTGATGAAGTTGGAAACGGATGGATGGACAGATTGAGAACAGAAAGTACAGATGGATGGAAGTCAAAGGGAAGAATGAGTGTAATGAGAATGCCAATTTAGTTGTGAGGATGGACACGTTGGATGTTCCCAGTCGTTCTATCTACAACATGTTCAACAACATGTGCGATCTGTAAATGTGTGTGTGTGTGTGTGTGTGTGTGTGCTGGAGCTGTTTTAACATGATTAAACATCACTTCTTCCTTCCCTCTCCACCTCTTTCATCATCTCCTCTGCCTCTCCTCCACCTCCACCTTTTTGTTATCCCCTACACAGCACTTCTGGGAGAGAGGGAGAAAAGAAAAGAAGAGAGAGGGATGAGCAAAAAGGGCAAGAGCCTCAGGGAATCACACATAGAAAGACAAAGATAGAGACGGTGTGAGAGGAGGAGGAGGGTCAGAGAGAGAGAGAGAGAGAGAGTCTTATAATTCAAAAAGGGAGATGTCCGTCTGAACCGGGCCTCTGTGATATGATGTTAGAACTATTTGGGCTTTTATTCGTCTGCCTGTTGCCGCTGAGCCACCGGCAGGCACTTACTGGATTGGATGTAATCCTCCTTCAACGACCCGACAGACCGACAGACAGAAACACTCTGATGGGTCGGCAGAAAACAGACAACAAATCAGTCTGAGGCGCCGTGCGTGGAGGATTTGAAACAGATACCATGATATATATATTTATATATATATATATAGTATGATGCGGTGAAAGAAAGAAAACAACAATATGTTTTGTTATATTTCAGAATTGTTTGCAAAGCTGCTCTAAGATGAATTTTCGCCATGATGCCACGATGTCCTATGTGAAATTGTTGTGTAGGTTTGCAGAGGTTAAAGCTGCCCAGCGGCTGCCTGTCAAACTCTCAGTGGACACCTCCGTCTCTACGTCTTTCTTCTCTGAAATGTCAAAACAATTTCACAGCTTTTATACGTCTCGTCAGGCCAGAAAGGTGCTGATGCCGTTAGAGAGATTATTGTGTAACAGGAACGGCATCAGGTGATTGTCAAAAGGTTGTTTGCTGCTCTTTCTTTTCTTTAATGCATGCAAACCACATGGCCAGTTTTATAAGTGGCGATAAGTGACCAGACGAGTAGGTCGAGGTATCCTGGATCATAAGTTTTCAATGTGTTACATGCATACTCATTATAAAGTAAACATCCGTTTTCACAGGAAACTACTTGGTTAGGTTTAGGAAAAGATCCCGGTTTGGGTTAAAATAACTATGTTTGTTACGTAGTTAAGTAGGCTATGTTGTTGACTTGTTGACTTTTGGCTTTACATGGGACACAAAAAACGGTCTGATGGGTGACAATCCCATGTTTTTGGGACCCAATCATCCGCAACGTGTCCTGTAAGCAGAGCTGAATTGCATCGCCGTGGTACTTCACTATATAGAAGAAATGTTTTCGCTGAAGAATATCAATGCTTTGAAAAGCCCATGATCCGACTCCCTTCATACTGCGGACCTGCGCCATGTCCCAAAGTGTGTTCACACTAGAAACGTGACTATATTAATATACTCAAAGCAGACATCATGCATACTAAATACAGTTAACAGTTTTTGTTGGAGTGTTGATGCACACTATTCTCCCACAATGCAATGCACAAGGGAAATGGAAGGAACAACACAAGGCAGGAAAAAGGTTGTGTCTAGAAGATAACCCGCAAACTGCGAAATCTGATCTGCAAAAACTTGCAAAAACTCTTGCGTGACTCGTTGTCCGACAACCTCGAATTAGTATCTAGTTTAGATTTAAGACAGAGCTAAAGTCTCTGTTTAAGGTCTTTTTAGAGATGCTGGCGTTTATCCCAGCATGCATTTAGGGGCAGCAGACGTAATGTCTGTGATGCTACTCGAGTTTAGGATTCGGGTTGACTGCTTTTTGCCATCTCGTCAGCTGTTTGGGGCGAGAAAACACGGAGCAACGAGGTGATTCTCAAAGGAGATGAGGGGACAAGAGAGTCCAACCACTTCAGCTGAATGAGACAGACAGACAGACAGGCAGACAGACAGACAGACAGACAGACAGACAGACAGACAGACAGACAGACAGACAGACAGACAGACAGACAGACAGACAGGGGTTCTTCTTCTTCTTCTTCTTCTTCTTCTTCTTCTTCTTCTGAGAGGGGTAGTGTGAACCGTTTCAACATTTACTCAAAGTTTATATTTTCCAGCTGTCAGGGTTTAATTGCAGACAGGTGCAGTGAAAGTGCTAACTGCGTCACAGTTTATGAACATTTAGGAGCATAAAAATAAAATGTGCTACTCAGATGAAGCAAAGAGAAATATTCTAAACCATCAGGCCAACCGTTCTCTGTGAGGTGAGAAGAGAAGAAGACTTATATGCACTAATAATAGCACATATATGCAGTTTTTCAAATGCGGGAAAACCCGTTAAAAACAGGCGATTGACTCATTTCCCTATGATGTCACGTTCAACATCACAAACACGCCGGAGAACAGGGTTAGTAAACCGTAGAAAGCAGCACGGAGGACAGTGAAAATATTACGAAGGTTACTTCAGTTTGTCTTCAAACTCTTTGTACATTAAATAGTAGCGCGACAGATAGTAGCATGTATTTTGTTTCTGATTCGGACCCATTGGTTTTCAAATCCTTTGTCTTTGATTTATTTGTTAGACGTGAATCAGTAGTTCCATATAAGTTTAGCCCAACACAACTCCATGGCTGGAAGGGCTGGATGATGAGGACGAGCTCATGTGCTTAGAATTAATAAGGAGAAAAAGAGAGAACCAAAAGAGGAGGTGGTATGTTCAGCCTCTTAATACAACCCGGCTCTGATGTCCAATCTGAGAGCTCTGCAGACCATCTCTGTGGCTCTGCAGAAGCTCTGCAGAAGCTCTGCAGAAGCTTTTCCGCAGAAGTATAAATTAGGCAAAAGAAAGCGTCGGACAAGAAACGGAAATTAACGTGTCCAATAAATACTCATGACTACTGAAGAGTCATTTGTCCCGAGAACGAATGCCGATTATAACCTTTCCCACTAAGCCAGATGTTGGTGGGTTGTTTGTCCAGTGGGAGAGGGGCTCCAGAGAGGACAGGTGTCGTGTTGTGACTCGTTGGTGAGGTGAGATGGCGACAGGAAATTACTTACACTGTCCCCAAATACATCACAGCAACACTCTCTGGTGAAATTACAGCTTATTTCCTGAATTTTAGCAGATGGCCTCGGTGGAAACGGTCAAGTGTGTACATGGACGCTACTGTACAGAGTGTGTGTGTGTGTGTGTGTGTGTGTGTGTGTCTGTGTACAGTAGATGGATCAAATCATGGTATTTTCTGCCCAGCTGAACTCTTGATGAACCAATCATAGCTGGATTTAAAGCGCTCCCTGACCGTTGTGGTTGAATCTATGAGGCTCATTCACCAATCAGCATCGACCAATCAGAGCTTGAGCTGCAGAGTTTATTGATCAATCACAGCTGGATTTACAGAGATCACTGACCAATCACAGGAGGATATTCTGCAGTCACTGCCAGGAGTTATTTTCATTTTGTTGTGTGCCACAGAGATGCCGGAGTCACACTGAGTCTGTGTGATCTATATTTACAGTTTTTAAATAGAAATACTTATTTTAAGCATAATTTATTTATACAGTTGTTTCTGTATTCATAGGACACCCAGTTAACCTTCCAGACCTTCAATGCTCCTGCATTTCCTCTGTGTGTTCAATATAGCGGTAGCTCTGAGACAGGTTTAGAGAAAACACTGGAAGTATGACGTCTCTATCTGAGATGCCTTCTAACAGCTCCGGTCTCTTTTACATGTTATAACCTGTGCTGAGCTAATTAACCTGATAACATGTACACAAGACAAAGAGACATTTTGCTTTAACAAAGTGTTACCATTATTATTTATTATTTATTTATTTTATTTATGACCCGATCTGGGTAGAATAAAAACCAATCTGGGTAGAAAAAGACCCGATCTAAGTAGAATAAAACTTGATCTGGGTAGAATAAAACTCAATCTGGGTAGAAAAAGACCCAATCTGGGTAGAATAAAACTCAATCTGGGTAGAATAACACCCAATCTGGGTAGAAAAAGACCCAATCTGGGTAGAAAAAGACCCATCTGGGTAGAATAAGACCCATCTGGGTAGAATAAGACCCAATCTGGGTAGAATAAAAACCAATCTGGGTAGAATAAGACCCGATCTGGGTAGAATAAAAACCAATCTGGGTAGAATAAAACTCGATCTGGTTAGAATAAGACCCGATCTGGGTAGAATAAGACCCATCTGGGTAGAATAAAAACCAATCTGGGTAGAATAAAACCCCATCGGGGTAGAATAAGACCCATCTGGGTAGAATAACACTCGATCTGAGTAGAATAACCCCATGTGGTAGAATAAGACCCAATCTTGGTAGAAAAATCTGTACAAAATGTAAAGCATATTGAGGCCAATTTGTGATGTGTGATACTGGGCTGAATATAAATCAAATTGACTTGACTTTTCTAGCTGTCTAGTTTCCCACAGATAAAATCACATTCAAGCAAGAATCCCATAACAAGTGGGCACTCAGATCTGAAACTAAATGTTCTATATGCGTGTTATAAAATGTGACAACAGTGCACTGAACACCTCATTCTTCTGAATCATAATTCATGAGCGGTGATGTCGTCACAATCAGCGAGTCGGCGTTAGTTTTGTGGTGATAAACAATCCAAATAATCCACCACAACAAAACAACAACAACAACAACAACACGGGCTGGTCGGAGCTGAACGAGTGATGATTAAAGGAGAGGAAGGCAGGAATGTGGGCCAGCAGGGTGTGATAATCTGTCTCTCTGCCATCTATCCCACATGGGAGAGAGACGGAGAGAGAGGAGGGAGATTAAGGGGATGTATGATGTATTCTGACCCATATTCACACTCACAGTGATGTTTTGTGACCCACATATACCACCTCATCTAAATACACATTTCAACACGGATACGTGTGAGAGAGTGTGTTTAGAATACCATAATAATAATAATGTGATCATGTTATAACCTACATAGTAGACGGAGGCCGGTATACATTGAGGTTCTGCTGTCTGAGGATGATAACAGATCACTGGATGACATTTATTTATTCTCTGAATGTGAGAGCTGTTACGTTCATTTACACCCCCGACAGCGCAGCTAAAACCAGAGGTGGATTTTAAAACATTAGAATGGAGGGAGTCAAACAACTGCCTGTCTTGTGGTAGTTTTGTGGCTTTGTTACGCTTTGTCTCTCTTTATGGTTGTTTTTCATCTCTTTGTGGTAGTTTTGTGTCTCTGTGGTTGCTTTGATACGCTTTGTCTCTCTTTGTGTCTCTTTAAGGTTGTTTTCGGTCTCTTGGTGGTAGTTTTGTGTGTCTTTGTGGTAGTTTTGTGTCTCTTTGTGGTCGTTTTGTGTCTCTGTGGTTGCTTTGTTACGCTTTGTCTCTCTTTGTGTCTCTTTATAGTTGTTTTCGGTCTCTTGGTGGTAGTTTTGTGTCGCTGTGTCGTTGTTTTGTGTCTCTTTGTGGTAGTTTTTGTCGCTTTGTGGTCAATTTTGTGTCATTTTGTGATTTTTTTGGTTTGCTTTATGGTCGTATTGTGTCTTTGTGGTTGTTTTGAGTCTGTTTGTTGTCATTTTGTGTCTCTTTTTGGTCACATGGAATCTCTATGTTGCCATTGTATGTCTCTTTGTAGTCGTTTTCTTTGTCTCTTTGGTACTTCTTTGCCTCTTTGTCGTCGTTTTGCCTTTCTTTGTCGTTGTGCGATTGACTTGAAGAAATGTTAACAGTCAGTTTTGCTCACATTTACCAACTGTGTATGTAACTGCTGTCTGTCAACATCACATACCACCCATGATTTAAATCTACTGTATGCAACTTTTTGCCGGGAGTCAGCAGAGTGTGCGGCTCTTCTCGCCCTCTCCGTTGTCACTCGGTACCGCTGCATCTGTCACTCATCCTGACGAGCTGTCAACCTTGAAACAGCATCAGGCCTGAGGTTGATGTGTGTGAGTGAAGCTTCCACAGGCCTCGCAGAAACAAACAGTAGAATTACAAGGTCTTAGGTTTACTTTACCTTAAAGGCATACCTTGGTTTCTTTAAGCTTTCCAATATTATTGTTACTCTGACTCCACTGTGATGTTTCAGCTCACTGCTGGCCGGCCCACAGTAGATGATATAGTAGTTATATACACAGGGGAAGCTAACTTAATAGCCCATCCACTTTAACAGAGTACTATCTTCTTGCACTGCTTTTTAATTACGCCATAAAATCAATCATTCACTGAAGTAGATGTTTAAGGCAGGAAATACAGCGCAGCCTATTTCCATACTACCCAACATACTGTATCTGTCTGTTAAAGTCATTCAGGCATGTAAATGTTCTTTACGGCTTTATTCAGACATGACAGGACATTTGTGGAGATGGGATATAATGCTTGCAGAATATTATTATTGCACAATAAGCTGTGAGTTGAGGTTGAAAACGTACAGTAGCCCCCAGCGTCTCACAGTGAATCCTCCAATAGATTTTCTCATCAATTTCAACATTCAGAGAAATTCAGAGTTTTGTTTCCAAACACATTATAAATGTTGGATTATAATGACTGAAAACGTGCAAAGACTGAACATTGTAGTTCTGGATTGTGGAGTTAGACCGTTGAACTGTTTTTGGCCAGTTTTGTGTTCAGGATTTTTTAGGCGGGGCTGAAATCACGGCTCGATGACGCAGTGGAGCCGTCCTTAACATAACCCCACCCGTCTTCACAAACCTGGTTTTTCAAAGGCAAAACAAAAGCCCAGGAGTGACACAAAGGCTATTTCTAGCGCTGTAAAGCTTGTGGCCGCGAAGCCGCGAGCCACCCTCACCCCGAGCCTTTCCAAGCTGGCTTAGAGCGCACCGTCTCAGATGAAATGCCCCAGGCGGGGGCCAGCCAGCAGGGAGAGGTCCCGTGAGGACAGGTCCCGCAGGGGGATCCTCCCACACTGAGCGGCCGTCCCTAACCTGCTGAGTTGAATCCCTCGGGCAGACTGCATGACGGGGGCCGTTACCGGCCTCACATCGTCCACGGGCTGAGCCTCCATCAGAAGGAATCAGGCCCCCGAGCGACACCGGTCAACCGGTCTTCCGTAGGCCACATTTCCCCCCTCCGCCCGTCAGACGGCGATTCGGCGCCGGGCTCTTCCCTCTTCGCTCGCTGCTACTGAGGAATCCTGACAGGCTGCACCTTCCCCTCTTGTGGGTGTGGTTTCAGCCATGGATGTGTTAAGAGAGGTTTCAGGTTTCAGTGCCTTCAGCGACACGCCCCCCAGCCTTACGCCCCCAGCGACACGCCCCCCAGCCTTACGCCCCCCAGCCTTACGCCCCCAGCGACACGCCCCCCAGCCTTACGCCCCCCAGCCTTACGCCCCCAGCGACACGCCCCCCAGCCTTACGCCCCCCAGCGACACGCCCCCCGGCGACACGCCCCCCGGCGTCACGCCCCCCAGCCTTACGCCCCCCAGCGACACGCCCCCCGGCGACACGCCCCCCGGCGTCACGCCCCCCAGCGACACGCCCCCAGCGACACGCCCCCCAGCGACACGCCCCCCAGCATCACAGAGCAGAGAACACTGATTATTTTTCCATAATTTTGAAAGCTAATTTTATATACTTAATCATTCAAATTTGGCTGGGTGGTTAGTAACACATTCTTCTGTGGTGTGACAAAACCCAGAATGCATATTTATTTTTGCTTTACACAGACTTTAAAATAAGTAAATAAACTGAGTAAAATACGTACGGAAACAACGTAACACAACGAGAGAAAACACGTCACTAACGTCACTAAAAAACATGTGACAACCATCATGTGACAATCGTCACTAACGTAAATTTATGAAACAAAACCGTTGTTAACGGTGTCTAAACAACGTTTACATTGTAGTCAGTACAGGATACATGGCGTACAAATGACACACGGAAATCAACAAAGGCGTACTTACTGCACGCTAACTGCTTGCACATTATCGTGGCATTAGTATAACTTTCAGTGAGAACGGGCTGCTTTAAAGCAGAGGAAAATATCTCAACCCCATTGTCATCCGGGGGATTTTTACAAAGATGAGTTCAGGGTCTCCTCTCTTTCTCCTCCTCTAGTCTCGCTGCTCCAGCGGTAATGCAACATGATGCTTTAATGGCCAATGTCCTCCCTCCTCCAAACACCGAAGCCCTCCTGGCATCTGTTCAATACAACAACAACAGGAAGGATCAGACAGAGGAAAGGAAGGGGAGAGATGGATGTCCTCTTTGAGCCTCCTCTTGTCCTTTGACCAGGCTGTAGGAAGGTTGAAGCTTTTCCAGCACACTGCACAAGTGAGGAGATAACAACTGTCACTTTATGTCACAGCCACGACGACACCCTCTGCAAATAAAGACGCCGTAAAGCCTTCTAAAGCCCCGAGCCTCGGTGTTGATAGTAAAACATCTCGTTATATCCTCGCAAAATGGCGATTTAGGAAAATGATTCTCATTTCATTGCAAACTGTGCAGTAATGCCTCCCTCTCTGTGCTTACAGGTACACTTCTTACCACTGCATATTCAATAGAAACAGTCCTGTTTTACTAGAGTCTTTCTGAAGGGGATATTTTTAGTGTTGAGGCTGCTCACGTGTCAGAAACGGAGGATTGTTTCTGCAAGCAGTGGAATATCTCTGGCTTCTGATGCTAAACTCACACAGAAAGAAACAAGCATTGAGAGGGTGTATTCTCATCAACACACTAATGATTATAGAGTTCATTGTTTGGTCTGGTTGAGCTGTCATTTGATCATTATTGGCAACTTAAACATTTAGCAAATGCTCTTATTCAGAGCAACTCAAAGGCTCCGACGCACCGAGCCAAGACAGTTGGCCGTCGGACAGTTTGAGGGCGTTGGTGAGCGTCCGTCGTGTGTCCCGCAACGTCGGCTCTAGTCTGCCCATGTTGGAAGTTTTTCACGAGAAGAGAATCGGAAGTGAGGAAAGCAAGAAAACGAGTAAAGTCAAGGGGAACATTTTTCATCTTCCTCTCATCTGATCATTCCAATACACGGATATTTTCACGACAACATGAACATCTGGAAAATGGTCGGCAGACGGCGCTTTATTTCATGTTCGTATCATAACAACGGCTTTTATAACTGCCGTCCTCGGTTTTCCGGTTTCCCTTTTTGAATGATGAATACAGAATGCCACCGCCTGCCGGCGCAGAAGGTACGTGGTAGTCGGCCGTCCGCTGTGGTCTTTACGGTGTGTTCAAGAGCAACTTTTTGAATCAAGACAAAGGCGACGTGAGGCGACTCAACAGGTCGCCTCTTGGGGCATCTTGGAGGCTCACATCATCTCTTATAATCTGAAATAAATTCCTTCTTTCAGTTGTAATGTTAAAGTATAATATTGTAATGGAACAACAACAACACCAGCTGAGAGGTTAATTAAGTGCCTGTGTTGTCTGATGCAAATCCAGCTCAGGTCAGGTTCAGCTGCAGTCTGAGGGGGTTTTCAGAAAACAGGGAGGAACTACGGTCAGGACTCCGGAGAGAGAGAGAGAGCAGCCGGGTCCCAGCAGCGTCCTTATAGCGCTGCAGTATAGCGCCCACATTACGTCATCTCAAGTCGACCTAACAGTGTTTGTTGGACCCGTTCACCTGCCTTCTCCAGCCCACATGGTGTGTGTCTTTTCGCTCTTTAAACTACGTCGAAACAGCACTTTGTCTGAGCGTTAGCTGTCGCTGCGGATGGGTTTACATTGTAGTTAATGGAACGCCTGGTGCGTTTCATACGGGCGCTAAAGGGTGCCTTGTGCGTCGGTATCGAACAGAAATTGAATGTTAAGATGTTGAGAGGACACCAACTGTTAAGAAGAGAGAAACAAATAAAAAGATGCTGATCAGGAATATGATGCTATTATAAAGATATGTTTATGCTCTAGCTCCTTTAAAGCATTTATTTGTGCACCTTTTGACTAATAATATCCTGGTTTTAGAGCAACAATTAAACACATCAGTGGGCAACAATTATAAAATTGATGCACCAGAAAGAACAGAAGCTCCGTCCATAACACAGCCAAACGTTTGGTTTATTTAAAACCACATTTTCTCAGATGCCACAGACGTGTTTTAAAAACTGCTAAATTGTTTTTCTGCTGTAACATCGGGGCATTCAGAGGTCAACACGATATAAAGAGTCTACAAAACAAACACAGAACCATGGGAGCAAGAAATCTGTGTGTTATTTAAAAATATATATTTAAAAAAAAAACATCCTTTTTTTCTTCCTGATTCAGCAAAGAAAAAAATAAAGTCTAATTCTTGGACTGCATGTTGGCGTTTTGAGAAACGACTGCATGCTGTGCTCGAGATGTTTTTAATATCACTTTGTCTGATTGGCTTAAATAATCCAGCTGTGTGGTCGGACGATGTTAATGCATCCTAATGAGCATCCTGGTCCAACGGCACTGGTGCTGATTGTTTTGTGTAAGCGGCTTAATTAGCCTTCAGTGTCAGATGTGATAGATGTTGTCCATTAGCTAATTAGTGGTTTGGGATTTGGCTTTAATACAAGTTTCTGATCAGTCACCTCATATTAGTGCTGGATTGTTTCTTTTAACTTTAAAACAATGAACTTTTTCCAGTGTTTTGACGTTTTTTATTGTTACCATGGCAACAACAACACATCCTTGGGTCCATATAAGAAAAAACACACATAGCAAATGTTTATATAGTGAATGAGAGTAACAACAAATAGATGACCGAGTGTCAGTGAATCAGATCTCAACCCACACACAAACATCCTGCCTCGGTCAACATATGTATATATATATATACACAGTATACACACATTTATATATATATTTCCTGTCTCTCAGCCTTTATTGTAAGTCTTGTGTTTGTTTGTTTAAACATTAAACATTATGGCCATTCCTACACAGTTCTCCAACGATGTATATGTATCTACGTACTTCTGAGACATTATAGTTTGTCCTAACAACAACAAACTAGAATTAAATATGTAAAAACTAAAGCTTTTTAAAACACTGAAACTAAATTAAAACTAGCAAGTGCAAAACTAAAACTAAATTGAAAAGTCCAAAATAACAATTATATTATAACCCTGCCATGCAGCCACAAAAAATCAAACGTATTCTCATGCAACGGGCCGTAACAAAACATTATCCCTCCTTTTTCGAATGCAGCAACACGTGTCAGTTTCTGCTCGTTACATGCATACAGTCTTAATAAACTTCTGTCTTCACCGGAAACAACTTCCTTAGGTTTAGGCAATACAGCTAGTTAATTAGGTTTAGGAAGTATGCACATTACTTGACAAATAAATCAACGTTGACTTCTGGTTTCACACGGGACATTAACGCCGGTCTCCTGAGCGAAGGTCTGGTAGTCTTCCTCCATTTCTGTTCATAAGTATGGCTACAAACGGTGTATGAAACTAGCCTGAAAAATAAAACCCAGGGTTTACTTTGACTTCTTCTTCTTATCAAATCTGCTCCAAGTCTACATTGATTTTCATACTGAAGTTAAAAGAAATCGATGCATTCAAAAACACACAGTATACTGGTAGAATTGTACATCATCTGTGGTGAACAGACTTAGACAACCAGTGGTTTGGTCCTTTAAGACTCCACTTCTTCCTCATTTTTTATCCCTCACTGGAAGTCGACGTCGATGCTGCTGTTGGCTCGAGTGGAGTTTTTTTTTTTTGTCGTCCCTTATTGAGCGTCCTGCCCGGAGGAACTCTTCCTGAGGATGTACAGTCAGCCGGCGCTCTGTATGGTATATTTCATAGTGAGGAGAAGGTGGCTGTAACTCATAATGACAAGCTGTCAGATGGAATCGGAGTGGCTGCTTGATGCTTCTGTATAATGTATGCAGCTAATGTACAAAGTGATGCAGCGAACGCAGCAGCAGTCAATATCACAGGCTCTTAACCTTTATAGCTGGTGACACCCAAAAATAAATGACTGCTATAGAGACTCCCAAATTTGGACGGACACACACACACACACACACACACGCACACGCACACGCACACGTATTCAGTATATGGGACCGATATGTTGATCTTTGACACCAAATAGTTCTGTCTTCCCCTGTTCGTCCGTCTCTCTTGATGTTTCGTTGCAGGACGATCAACAGATGAAACTTTTAAAACCAAAATCATACCATAAAGATTCATTTCTCAACACTAAATATTTACATTTACACAGAATTTACATTTATTTATGTGTCTTAACTCTTCTGATTACCCTCCAGTATTGTTCTATAAGCTTCATCTCGAGTATTAGGCTAGGAGTAGTAAGCTATATAGTGAGCAATTTATATTTTTGTTGCACGAATGCTTCTCCCTCGGTTAGCTACAGTATATTTTACATTCTCCAGGACGGCTTCTGTCGACTCCCAGAGAAAAAGGCTGCATGCAGACCGCCATTAGCACTGCGTCAAAAACTGCAGCGCCGCCATTCATTTCAATAAATGAGGAGGCTTTGCTTTGGCACAGCAGAGACCAATTCTTAGAAACCATCAGCTATATCCGGATAATAGATACCCTGGCCAAGACTTTCTCAGCCACGTGTTAGAATACCTTAAAGGGAGATTCATCAAGTATTTAATCCTCTTATCAACATGGGAGTGGACAAATATGCTGCTTTATGCAAAATGTATGTATATATTTATTATTGCAAATCAATTAACACAAAACAATGACAGATATTGATCCAGAAACCCTCACAGGTACTGCATTTAGCATAAAACAATATGCTCCAATCATAACATGGCAAACTGCAGCCCAACAGGCAACAACAGCTGTCAGTGTGTCAGTGTGCTGACTTGACTATGACTTGCCCCAAACTGCATGTGATTATCATAAAGTGGGCATGTCTGTAAAGGGGAGACTCGTGGGTACCCATAGAACCCATTTACATTCACTGATCTGGAGGTCAGAGGTCAAGGGACCCCTTTGAACATGGACATGACAGTTTTTCCTCGTCAAAATTTAGCACAAGTTTGGAGCGTTATTTAACCTCTTTCTCAACATGGTAGTATGACACGGTCTCTCCTGCATCAGCTCTCGTAACAAATGTTAATGTTAATGTTAAAGTTAATGTTATGAAGTCAAGTGGAATCTTTCATTGTAATAAACAAACTCCAACGAGGTCACCAGGTCATGTCTGTCAGCTGAAAAAGAAAGCAAAGATATATATTTCCCAGAGACGTCTCCTCTAGAGGATGAAGTCAGAGTGCAGCTGTAGTTCTGTTTTTCTGTAGTTCTGTAGTTCTATAGTTCTGTAGTTCTGCTCACAACTTCTGACTGTGAAAATAAAGAATATCAAAATCATGCACACTTAAAGGCTGTAAATAAGCCTTGAGGCGGGGCGACGCTCGGTTTAGGCCTGGTGTCAACGTCGGGATTATGAACTGGCTCTTTGTAGCACACTATAGTACACGGTACGGTGTGTGAGGTGGGTGCATGTTGAACAGTAAGCATTAGTGACAAGCTGTCAAAGTGAGTTACCACTGCTGCTGCTTCATTATATATGAACATATAGCATCGACTCTCTCTCACACACACAGCAATAACCGAGTGGTGTAGAGGTCACTGTGTGTTTCTCATGCAGAAAGAAAGACCTCAGGATGCAGCGTCACAATTAGCTGCTTAATGTAGTTTTTCAAGAGTTCCTCTGTCAAAGTGAATTCACAACTTCTCTCTAAAAATAGTCTTTTTCTTTCTCCAGAAGTGAATTTAAAGTAGCTTCTCTTAAAAGGTCTAGTGTGTAGAATCTGGCGGTATCTAGCGGTGAGGTGAGGAGAACCAACTGAAGAATGTGTCTCATGTGCCGAGCGCGTTGGAGAGCTCCGGTGGCCATCTGGTGTGGACGTGGGAAGTGAGTGGTGAAGCAAGAGAGAGAGTGGTGGCGGCGATGGGAGCGAGTAACGTTTTTGACTCCGGCCCAAGCAGGAGAAGTTAACAGAGTTTGGTTTGTCCGTTCTGGGCTACATGGCGGACTCCGTCTAGAGGACTGGCTCCTTATGTAGATATAAACGGCTCATTCTAAGGTAACAAAAACACAATAACTCTTATTATCAGGTGATTATACACTAAAGAAAACATAGTTATTAATATTATATTCCATTTCTGCCTTTAATTTGTGTTTTATCTGACATCTGACATTTCGGCCAACACTCTCTCCTGTCATCTCTCCTCAGCTTCACCCCCATTTATCTAAAAGCTTTATTGTCATCGTATTAAATACAACGAGATTCACAGTTGCCGCTCCTGGTCAGCGCTTTAAAACACATACTTGACAAGACTAAACAAATAAAACGGGAATAAAACAGGTAAAGTAAATGTAATAAATAAATATAAACAGAGGTATTACACTTGAGGAATAAAATAGGTAGAGTAGATGTAATAAATAACATGTAAACAAAGGTAGTTGCACTTGAGGTATATAAGGATATGTTGCACAGTCAAATGTACAATGGCGAGCAATGAACCAAAATTCAAGACTTTAAAAATAGGTGTATGAATACCACGATAATGCGCAAAGGCATTTACTCTGCAATAAGAACACCTTTCTTGCTTTTGGCGTGTCATTTGTACGCCATATAGTCTGTACTGACTGCAGTGTAAACGCATCCACGTGAAAGGTCAACACTCAAAGCTAGTGACATTAAAGGGGACATATTATAAAAAAGAGAGATATTCATGTTTTTTTATTATAAAGCACGCTTAAGTTCTATATAAATACTGTGAAAGTATCGAAACACTCAATCCACAGAGAAATACAGATAGCCCGTATTCAGAAACTCTGCATTTGAAACAAGCTATCAGGATTTCTCTCCATTTGTGATGTCACAAATATACAATATTTAGACCCTTTACACAGTTTTGAACATAAACATTCTAAATGTGTCCCAGTTTATTTCCTGGTTGCAGTGGATGTGAATGTCATCAACTGACCGGAAGTACACATGGACCCAAGCTGTTGCCTAGCAACGCAATCCTGTTGCGATTCAATCGCAATTGCGTCAAAATGCGCTAAAACGGAGCGTTTAAGAACAGAGGGTAAATACAGGCATATTCAGGCTGACCAGATGAGGAAAATAACGTTGTTTTTTTAACATTACAGCATGTAAACATGTTCTAGTAGAAACACAAAATACAAATATGAACCTGAAAATGAACATAATATGGGACCTTTAATAAAAAGCGAGAAAGACTGCTCATGGTGGACGGGTCGTGTTTGAGACCGATGTTTTGTTTTGTAAGTTACGTTATTGACGTGTTTTTCGTACAGATGTTACGTTGTTTCTGTACATATATTACTTAGTTTACGTTCTTATTTTAAGCCCAACCATGATGTTTTCCTAAACCTAACTGGATAACTAGTGGTTTGGTTGCCTCAACCTAACTGCGGACGTTGCCGTATAGTTTTGTTGCGTTGCGTACAAATGACACACAAAAAGCTGGAAATGTGTCCTCAGTGTCTTCCAGGCGCCGTTCTGTCGCTCACATCGTTGGATTCACCTTAATTACACAATGAAAGTTGACGACGTGTGACACCACAGTGCTCAGAATATTTACGACGTTTTCTAATGTGTGGTGTATAAAGATTTATAGGCTTCTTGTTAACCTGCTTCCTTCTGTTCATTCACACTGATTTATGTCATGGGACGGGCTACTATTTCTCATACAGTCACCAACACACACAAACAAATTCCTCTCCTCTTTCTCTGCTTTCTCTCTGCAGCTGTGTCCTGTACCCTCAGGTTTTTGAAATATAACACTATCACCATTTATTACAATCTCTCTCTCTCTCTCTCTCTGTGTGTGTTTCTTCCTCGCTCGCCCCAAATCACTGTGTGGCTGCCTCCTCTCTCTACCATCACTCCACTCGTTGTACTGTATCTCCTCCTTTGTCTTAAATCACACTGAAAGTGGAGAGAAGAACCAAAAGTAAAGGTGCTGTTTGGTTTTGTCCAGCGGTCTTGCAGGACAGAGAGTTTCACGCAGCCACAAGAAGTGAACAGCTGTTTTAATATGATGTGGTTCAAAGAGAGTAGCAGTACAGTTAATTCCTCAGGCTCTTCTCATACACTGCTTCGTAGCTATACCTACGGAAAGTAATGCACTATAATTCGTATATATCCCACAAAATCAATTGGTATGCAATTCATGTATTTGTGAACCAGGACAAGACTTTCACCCAGGAGACCGCTGTTCACGTCCCGTGTGAAACCAGAAGTCAACGTTCATTTTTTTGTTACCTAATTTCCATACTTTAAAGGGACTGTTTGTAACTTTTTAAGCGTATAAATGTACCGGGTCGGGACACATGCGCGTTCGCATATGCGCGCCCGCGTGTGGCCGGCGTCCCCGCTCCTCTGCCTGCCTGCCTTCACTCAGACAGCGCGCGCGTTCTCACGTACTCGCTCCACCTCTAGACGTGAACGCGCGCTCACTCCACACTGCAGAAGAGTTAGTACCGCTGAGAATATCTAGTGAATGTACAGTAGACGTCTGTGCAGAAATAAATGCTGCAGCTCCTCCAGACCAACAGAGGTTTTCCGTGTGTTGTGAAGTGACGGGGCTCTGCAGAGAGAAACCTTGTCGTCTCGTTACCGACCGGGTGCCGGTGTCTCCCTGTTCACTCCGGCTGCGGGCGGAGGGAGACGAGTTTCTCGCTGCGGAGCCCCGCTGCTGAAGCCTGCGCTGAGGCAGGAGAAGCAAACACAGGATCAGCAGTGATTCATGGAGAGACCTTCGTCTGGTCAGCTAACATTACTGCCAAGCAGCTGAAATATAGAGTGATATTGTGCTTTTAGGTGACGTGTGTCATCTCACTGTTTTGAGCGATGCTCGTTCATGTCTATTTAAAGCGAGAAAGCACGAGCCCGACGCTGACATTCGTTGATTTCACGGCCACAGGTATCGCTGTTAAGAAGCATTTCTGAAAGTTACAAATAGTCCCTTTAAGAAACGCCATTTTCACAGTTATTTGAACCTAAACCACAATCTTTCTCTAAACCTAACCAAGTAGTTTTGTTGCCTAAACACCACAGGGGCTGCTAATATTCCACTATTATTCTGAATTTGAAAGGGGTCATCAGCATATTATGCATTTTTGATTAAGACGTGTGATATGCTGATATTATTCTGGTTTTAGGAGCATTCTTTGGACATACAGTACAGTTCATTCAGAAAATGCGTCTCAATCTGGGTTTTAATGTCAGTTTACAACACACGGCCTCTTTTCTGTTTACGGCCAGCTCTGTGTGTTGAACACAAACCAACTAGAGATGCATGCCCAAAAGAAAAGCCCACATTTCTGGTCAGAAGGAGAACATGATCAACTGGTTTTTGGGTATGCACAAATATCACAACGCCGACCTTTTCAAGAAGGTGGTTAAAGGAATGAAAGAGGGAGGCTGTGTTTGCACGGTCCAACAAGTCCAACACCGGTTACGTTAATCGGAGTATGCACGGCTGCATGTAAACGGGAATATTAGTTGTTTGTTTATTCATTTTCCTTGCCATGTAAAAAGCTTAGTAGGATTATTGTCTTTTTCAGAATAAGGGCAAAAACCTGAATATTTTGTGCACGTAAACATAGTCAATGATTAATCATGTTGCTGGACATTCTTTGAAAATGCACAAAAAATAACTTTCCGTAAGATGTCACGAACCGTTGTATGAGGTGCAGCATTGCATTGTGACTGGCTTACAATTAATATCAATTCAAAATACTTATTCATTTAAATAGTGCAAATGTGAACTTCATGGTGGTGCTTGAAGAAAAAGTCAGAAGATCATCTATAAGTCAATAGGGTTCATCCTCTGGGGAGCATGCATGCCTCTACAACATTTCAAGGTCATCGATCTGATCATTTTGGACCAAAGTGGCGGACCAACAGACTGACTGACGTTGCTCATCCCTAGAGACAATAGCATGATGAGCAGAGCTACCAACATTATTATTATGAGTTTGTCTGTTGCTTTTCTGTGTGTGTGTCTTAGTGTTACAAAGGGAGCGAGGTTTATGTGAATTTAAAATCTATATAATTATAGATTTCCTTCTGAGTTCTCTCTGGAGAGGACATGAGAAAATGGAGTTTACGAGGGAGAGACGAGAAGCGAAATGAAGAGCAAATCATGTTAGGAGAGGGAGGAAGAGGAGACAAAGAAGTGTGTGAGAGAGGAGACGTTATCCAAAGAGAGAGGAGAGAGGAGAGAGGAGAGAGGTCTGCTGGGAATCGTTTGGGGTGAGAGAACATTTTCCTCTTCTCGGGAATCTGTGTGAAACCAAATTACTGCAGACAACAGAATTACAGACGCAGACGTTCGGGGAGGAAAGAGACGAGAGAACGAGCAACTGGAATAAAGAGACTGGAATGAAAATGATATTGGGAGTCATTTGATTGTTTCTCCTACTTTATATTCAGAGCAGTGATGGACCAAAAAAAGCAGGCATGCCTCGGTGCAGTCTCTTTTTGGGTCAGTCAGCGGCAAAAATGACACGTTTCATCCTCCTGGTGTTGCTCCCCCTGTTGGTGTTTTTAATAAATTATTGGAATCTAGAGTGAGCATAATTCCTCCAGAAATTATAGCCAAACTGGATCAGCAGTGTGTAAGTCATCAGGACAGATGTATACCAGGTTCTGAAGAGAGAGGCCAATGCTGAAGTGTCTTAAACCTGCATTCTCTCTACCAGCCAACAGGGGGCACTCTATCTATCTAGCAGAGGAAACTGTTTAACACTGAACGATGGCAACAATGGACATCAAACAAAATACTCACCACGGTGAACACAGGAGACAATCTCCACACAAGAAATACACAACAAGCTGCACACCAATCAGTTATCAGATCCCGGACGAGCCCCCATTAATTTATCTTAAAGGTAACAATTTGACTTACATGTGTTTGTGTTTCCTGCGAATTTTCAGGGACTTAAAAAAAACTGTCCAAAATGACCCAGACCAGTGGGCAACTCCGGGGTCTGAAAAATTAAGCCGAAATGGAAGTGCCTTAAACTTGAATTCCTTCTACCAGCCAGCAGGGGGCGACTCCTCTGATTGTATACAAGAAAATTAGAAAATGAGCCTACTTCTCTCTTGATTTATTACCTCAGTAAACATTGTAAACATGAGTTTATGGTCTCAATCTCTAGTTTCAAGTCTCCTTCAATACAGCATGATGTTCATTTAGTAAATGATGGTCCCATTTAGAGTCAGATAGACCATAAAGCACCCTCTCGTGTCACTTCTGGTTGCAAAAAAACAAGATGCCGACGGCTAAAATGCCGAACTCGAGGCTTCAAAACTGTTGTCCACAAACCAATGAATGACGTCACGGTGACTACGTCCACTTCTTATATACAGTCTATGATATATACATACATTTAAGTAGTTCAACTGTGTTTAACAAAGTACATCTGATAGAAAACAAAGATGGACTTTGCATATTGTACCTCCGTATCTTTCCTGCTTTGCTGTTCGATTTTTAGTTCTTAAATTTTAGTCTGGATTGTGAATTCATTGCGCAAACTTGAGTGCTGTGGATGAATCGTTTCTTAAATTTCAAGAAACCGAGCAGTTAAAAGGAAGTAATGATGTAGCTTCTGTGCACTTTGAGGATATAACTGTTAAAACACAGTGCAGGCACTCATGATCATTTGATTGTTTGGACGGGGGATAGGAAATATTTTACTTTTAAGATATATTTATTGTTAGAATAGTCATACACCGTAAATCTAAGACCATTTACATAGAAAATCACAAATGAAACATGTCATTTTACGTTGCAAAAGCCCAAATTTACATTAACTCTAAGAAGTTTTTTAGAAATAGTTTTAGAATTCCATGTGATTCTTTTCTTCTAATATAAATTAATTGTTAAAATAAGAGTCATAAACCTCTAAAAAAGCTTAAATACAGATAACTACGATTGTGATTACAAAAAATACTGTAACTCTAAGACCATTTACATATAAATCCCAAATGAAACACGTAATTTTTACATTTTTTTTCTGTCATTTTGAAATACAGACATAAAATGTAAAATTTCTTGAAAAAAAAATGTAAAAAAAATGTTTTTTTACAGTGTGGTTATGGTCAGGACATGGCAGCAGCAGTCGCCCTTGATGCCAACATAAGAAAATTGACTGATGTCGTATATAAATAGTATATTAGTACGACATGACATGAGGTCCATGCAGTGTTGTGCGCTTCATATTTTCGAGGAAACGTCACGTTTGTGTCACAAACAATATAAATATATATAGAGGGCATGAAGAACAGCATCACAACACTTCACACGGTTATAGTAAAAGAAAGAACTCAGAGTGTCCTCCTCTCTCCAGCAGGCAGAGGGAGGATGCAAAGAGACAGATGAGACATTAGATAGAAATGAAGATGAGCAGGATCGTTCTGTAATCTAATGATGATGACTGAGACTGTGTGTGTGTGTGTGTGTGTGTGTGTGTGTGTGTGTTGACTCTAGCTCTAATTATCTGTCACACACTGAAATGGAATAAGTCCTCAGGGAAAGAAGAAGGAGGAGAAGGAGAGAGAAGAAGACGGTACGATGTGTGCAGGGCAAAAGACAGCAGTTATGTAACACGACCCCCTGATGCACTATACTGTCATATAAGGGCACGCAGACAGAGAGACAGACAGAGAGACAGACAGACAGAGAGACAGACAGAGAGACAGACAGCTAGTGTTTTCAGGTTACCTGTCTCATGCGCTACTCTCAAAATACAGCGACCGTTTTATATAAATAACTTTTTTTTTAAATCATATTTGCTCCAATCTCGCGTATACTTCAGCTTTAATGACCTCTACAAATACCAGTCAATCCATCTGTACTTATATATTATATAATAATGTTTTTGACATTCTATGTTGATTTGAGCACATTAGTCACCTACTGTATAGATCTTTTATACTAATATCAACCTTGTTATATGGATCAAACAACTTAGGACTGCAGCTTTAATGTCCTCCATAAATGTCAGGGAACTAATTGATTAATTCAAGCAATATATATATATATATATATATATATATATATATATATATAGTGTTAATTAATATGCGTTTATTAAACAGATGTGAATGGGCTTGAGAACATAGTGAAATAAATTGCAGTGTAAGATGATTTATTTTTGCTAAGATTTATTTTGTAAATTACCATATTTACATAATTTAATTAATGGTAACTACATGTACAGTATAAACTGTGTATTATAATCTATTCTTTATTCTAGATGGAGAACTACACAACATGGTGCACCATGCCTGTAATTTAATTTAATCAATTAGCTGTAAATTTTTAAGAAAATAAATGTCTAAATTCTCTGATTCCAGCTTCTTAAATGTGAATATGTTCTGGTTTCTTTCCTCCTCTGTGACAGTAAACTGAATATATTTGAGTTGTGGACAAAACAAGACATTTGAGGACGTCATCTTGGGCTTTAGGGAAACACTGATCCACATTTTTTCACCATTTTCTGACATTTTATAGACCAAACAACTAATCGATTAATCAAGAAAATAATCAGCATAATAACAGAATAATCGACAATGAAAACACCGTTCGTTGCAGCCCTCGTTGAAGCAAACAGAGTGGACCAAGAAAGTAGCTTTAATTCATGAAGTTTATAGTCAACACTAAGAATAATCAGCTTTACAGCAGCTACAGAGACAGATATTTCCCTCAGGATGTGGTGGAGACCAAAACGGAGCTTAAAGAAGAGTGAATATTGAACACACATGTTCCCACAGCCTGACCTCCTCCATCTCTCTCTCTCACAGTGAGCTCCAACCAGAGCCATGGGGAGTACCCAGACTGCCGCAGTGAGAGGGAGTCGGGAGGGGAGGCGCCTCTCCTGGTGTCTCCGCTGGTGGTGGCGGGGATCGTTATAGGTCTGGTCCTCTTCCTCTCCTGCATCACCATCATCGTCGGCAGCCTGCGCAAAGACAGTCGACTCCGAAACCCGCACCTCCGAGCGAGCTACGGTCAGTCTGCGTCCGAACGATGAAGCATTCAGAGGTTAAAGGTGTCATAGAAACACACTTCATCACTTAATCAAATCCATAAATGAACCGGCGTGTTGTAGCATGTAACACACCGTTAAATTAAGACATTCATTCAGGATCTTTCTCACATAACTGATGAAATACCCCGACACATTTCTCTTGCTCATATTGGTCTGAAAGTCACGACACACTTTCATTCACATAACCTGCTTCCAAAATGTTCAGCAGAAAATGTACATATAGCAAAAAGCACAAAGCAAATATTAAACTATAGTTGCTGCCAGGAATAAAACTAATGAATTGTCTGTTTAAATATTTGCATCCATCACCTCACTTACTGCACTACAGGATGTCACTAAATGATGAAGCTTCTTAGCGTCATGACTCTGTCTCTGCAGGCCTGGACGGGTTCTCCTACGGAGGCTCAGTAGGAGAACTGAGATCTACCTGCTTAGAAGACTTTCCTCCTGGTCTCGACTTTGATTCATACAGAGAGACTCTGTCACAGGTCAACAGCCTGTACCCCGACTCACCGCCACGGTACGTATACTTGCTTAACAGAATGTTGGTTTCATTCACATTCACAATCCTGTTTTTTTAAAGGAAAGGATTCACATGTATTTGCTGTCTTGCCAAGACTTAGATGGTAGTCTTTGTGCTAATCTAAGTTAGCCGGCTGCTGGCGGTAGCTTCATATAAGGAGGCAAAGTCCCGCCCCTTCCTGTAGACCACCATGGGACCTTATTAAATATGTACTCAGTGAACAGCCAGAGACAAACACTGAATTGAATTGCTTCATGAATCTCCCGGTTTCACAATTCTCCCGTACTTCTCCCGATATATGGCTAATTTTCACACCTTTTTTTCCCTTTCCATATCTCAACCTGTTTCTGGCTCTTTACAGCATCTATAAGCTTTACTGTTTCCACCTGAACGGCAATAGAGCGTCACCAAATGTCTTTTCCCGGCAGAGGAGAGCAGCTCGCGACACCGCGGCGCAGTTTGAGCTTTTTGATTTGATTTTTAATTTAGATTTGTATTTGATAGGGACGCAGGGAAACACAGAGAATTTTACAGCTATTGCTAATTTTTCAGCTTCCTGGCTGATAAAATCACCAGAAGTCTCTAGATAAAACATAACTACGTTAGCTAGCGAGCTAGCGTCGGTGACGTATATTGTGCGAGATGAGAGATGTAGTTCACTGAGCGGTTTCACACTAAACTAAATGATGCTACAACAAACTGAGACTTTCTTGACCAGCAAAATTATGTTTTAAATTGACAAGCATCATCTGTGTGATTCAGGCCATAGTTCCAGTGGTCTCTCGCCGTTTAATACCGTACATACTCTTTCCTAAATAAAGCCCCATGGGGTCCATCGGAAGGGGAGGGACTGAACATCTGTATTTAACGTACAGACATGAGGAAACAAAGAGGCTTCTGGATCCACCTGACGTTTCCTTGCAGGTATATTTGTTTACAGACAGACAGTGCTCGTAATGAAACTCTGAAGCCTGGGTTCTCCTCAGCCACCACGAGCTGCTACAGTATATTTAAACTAAGTAAATAGACCACTCCTCCTTTTGCCAATTATGTCAAATGTCAAATCTAAAACGTAACTGACCATTCAGGCCGTGTCCCCCGCTGTTCTCTGTCCACTCGGCCTGACCCCGTCCTCTGTGCTAATTCATTTATCAGGGAGCGCTGCCTCCTCCGGTGCCCTTTGTGAGGATACAGCAGAGAGTGTTCGAGAGAATGAGAGAAAGAAAGAGCTCGCTAAAGGCCAATGTCATGGTGTTTTTGATCTAAATGTCAGCTGGTCTAATTGGCAACTTTAATAATTCACATACATCCCTCCCCTGCAGTGTGTGTGTGCGTGTGTGTGTGTGTGTGTGTGTGTGTGTGTGTGTGTGTGTGTGTGTCTCTTACAAACATTCACTCACTTAACCCAAATGAATCGATCTGACGTCGGATAGCATCTTATCTTTTTCTATTTAAGTTCATTAAAAGAGAGTTCATTACTGACTTAGATGATCTGACTTTCCCATGTCCCCGGTCACCAGCTGCCACATTTCAGACCTCATGACTTTCAGCATCAATATGGAGGCGGTGGGGGGAGGGGATATTTCCTCAATGTTCTTCATGACATTCAGGATTTATTTTATGGTCAACAATTTTGATTATTTCAACTTAGTTTCTGAGAAATCATGTTTTTCTGTCAGTTTGACATAGCTAGAAGAAGCTAGTCAAAGATTAGTGCATTTAGTGCTAATTTGGTAATAAAACACGGTGCCATAGTTGATGAATTCATCTGACATTGAGCCATAATGTAGAAGTTAACCAGTTGATGGTTAGCGTGTTCTTGAGATTCAGCTCATCTGCTAGCGGCAGCGTTGTAGTCAAGACCAGATAAATGGAGACCAAGTCATGAAGACCAGAGTGTATCGAGACCAAGTCAAGACCAGTGCCTGTCCCAGTACTGCTGTGTGTTTTTAGGTAGACAAATTATATTACCGAAGACTTGGCTGACATCTCCTCCCAGAGAAGCCACAGCTTCACTTTCTCAGAGTGCGTGCGACGGAGGACGGGGGAGTTATTGGTTGCATATGCAGCAGGAAGTTTTACATCTAATCACAGTAATGATGTTAACAAATAAATCAGACGAGACCGAGACCTTCAAAAAAGTGGAGACCAATCTGGAGTAACACGTGTGCTCATCTGAAGTCAGGTTTCCATCCTAAAATGTAGCGCAAAGTTTGACTGAATTTCCTGAAATTCAGTCAAAGAAATGCAAATGAACTAATGAGCGTTTCCATCCACGTCTGTCAAAGAGATGAACAGTTGGTGGTGCTAACGATGCCATTGAAGCATTGCAAAAGAAGAAGAAGAAGAGTGTGCAACAAGAGCCAGTCTAACCTCAAACACTTCGTAGAAAACAGAATGGAAACTACTGATTCTGATTAAACTCTGAAACATCAGTAGGTTCGAGTCTCTGGACCCGACCACGGCTCTGTAGCCTAATGGTACGTGTCCACAGGCTCCGTGCTTTCCACGCCCCCCATTCATTGTCTATGTAAGCAGCCGCGCAATGCATTCTGGTAGCGTGGCGTCGCGATTCGGGAGAGACTAGGCGTCACAACGCCCGCTCCTAATTTGCATAAAGTTGAGGGCTCGTCTACTTTATGCAAATCACGACGCGACTCGCCGCCTCTCCAAACTCCAGAGGATCTTTTAAAATAAACGTTGTTGATCTAAAATAAAGACAGATTCATCAACTGCATGGATTATTTCTTGCCTCAAATGTTTTCAGAAACACATTTCAGTGAACTATTTACGTGAAATAAGAGAAGAAAGTTTCCAAACGAGCCTCCAGACTGGTTCTGGTTTGAAAGCTGGAAGCAGCAGCCAACGGCGGGAAACCGTTCGTCCAATCAGGAGCCGAGTGCCTTGTTTCTAGGGGCAGCACACCAAGCGTCCAATGCTGGGAAGCGTCGCGTCCCCTCGCGATACAAAACGCCCCTGTGGACACGAACCATAACTGTGCTGTGTATTGATAAATCTGTGACGCTGTCCGTGGTGCTGAAGTAGCAGACGGATTTGTAGATGCAACTTTTTCTCTTGAGTCCCGTCCATCTGTCAGTTCCATCTTGGATCTATAATATTCTCTAAACTAGCTACCGGGGGGGAGGGGCGGTTCGCTGGACGCAGGTGAACGAAACAAACTGGGTCTATCCCCCCCGTTAACAATTAACAAATCACCCGCTGACTACAGGTATACATTAGGTGTAGGTGCTGATTCAATAGCATTGCACATTCACATCCATCATGTTGAGCCTGAGGCTGGAGGGGTCTGTGCTGGTGTCGTGATGTCTGGGGACTAAACCAAAACTCCTGTCATGTTCTCGGTGCCATCTCGTAACGCAGATAAAGTGCATCAACCTGAGAGATACATCATCTGTGGAGAGATTACACCTGCAGGTCAGCAGCACAGGTTTATGTTTGCTGTGGTGATGCTGCAGGGTTCTAAAGATGGACAAGATTACACCTCCCATCTTATGAATCCATTCATAATGTTTATGACAAATCCTGAAGCTGCTCATTAGCAGCACGGGACAGAAACACAATGTTTGTCCTCACTAGGAGGAGCAGTGGACAACTCAGCATCATGACAGGAAAGGAAGAAAGGAGAGGAAGAGGGGAGCTAGCTAGCTACGTCAGCGCTCTGGCAGAGAACCAGAGCGTCCTGGACAGCCGGTGTGAGAGCCGGACTCTCTGGCCCGGACGACGGGACGGCAGCCAACATGCACACACACACACAAATCACACATTTGTGTTGCCACAATGCTGACAAGTCGTTGTTTGGTTCGCTGTCAGCAAGCAGGTATAGTTGCAGTCATGTGATGATCCTGCAGTGTGTGTTTGTGTGTGTGTGTGTGTGTGTGTGTGTGTGTGTCTGTGTGTGTGTGTGTGTGTGTGTGTGGGCCACAGATGGTTGAGGGGAAACTCAGATCAACAGCTCACCTACTGAGACCGTGAACATTACACTTCCGACACACACACACACACACACACACACACACACACACACACTCATAGAGAACGCAGGTACACACTCTCTCCGTCTCCCTGCTCACGGATCAGCTGCTCACCTGTGGAGACTGAAAGCTTCTGCTTCCTCTCAGGGAGAAGAAGCTTTGGCTCACACACAGAAACACACACACACATACTGACACACACTCCTCCTCGCTCTCTGGTTTGTGTTGCAGGATAATATCGGGGAGCACAACGTTTAGAAAGGACTGCTGGTGGCTTTTAACCACTAACTTATGGTTAGATTCTTGTCAATATCCACGATTAAGATCATGTAAAGCAGCATTAATTGATTTTTTTTTGGCCACTTTAGTAGCACAACAAGCTGTAAACACAATATTATGGCCTGATAAAGTTATTATATTGAACATGAGACAAAGGGCAATATTAGCATGAATTTGAAGTTGTGTTTCTGAGCAACTGATGAATAAAGTCCTACTCTCCTTTTAGTCTCTACTAACTCCTGAGGGAGATAACTCACTCTTTAGCTGCTAAATGCTCCTCTATGTTCACCAGCTAGTCGCTAACTTTGTCTGTTTGCCATTTGGTTCTTATTTGGGTGGGTTTACCGGAGCTTGTTTGCTGATGAGGGCTAAACGTGTGAACCAAAACAGTTAAGTTGCGACCATAAAACATTAAATAGGATTTTATCTGTATGATTTCCCCCCCCCCCCCAAGTTGTCTGGAGACAACACCACCTTGAAAAGAAGGTAGTAGCCTTAAAAATGTGTAAAGGTAAAAATGCAACACTGAGATTTTCAGTTTGCCTCCATCGGTTAGTTTGTTTGTGTCATTGTGTGACTTTGGTGAATCTGAACTAACCCTTTAACCCTCTGGGGTCTAAGCCATTTTTGATCCACCTGGTCTCCTTTTGTTAAAAGTACTCCAGAATCTCAACACTTTAATGCACAAATCATGACAAACTGGGCTATCAGAATATGTGGGTTGCATTGATGTAACATGAATGTATAAATAATTAAAATTACCATAAAGACAAGAGAAAAAATAAAACGGAAATTTAATTTTTCTCAAAGAAATTTATTCAAACCACACAGAGAACATAAGGAACAAGCTTTTGGACTTTTGGGCTTTTTTGGACAAAAAATGATCATTCTAACCAACACACATCAAAAGAGATTTACATGTTTTAGTCCTGGCGTTTTTCCCTCCGTTTTTCTACAAAAAGTTAGCTCACAGAAGACTTTCATTGTTGGATGTATTACTTTTATGAAGTCTCTGAAAAAACACTGTTGTTCCAAGTTGGATTACAAACTGTCTGAAAGGAATACAATCGATCCCGACACATTAGAAAGCTACGGTGATGACGAAGTGCAAGTTAAAGTTGGTCTCCGGAGATATTCTAAAAAGAGTACTACAGTACTTTTCTGATGTGTACGACAGCGTCGACCCCAGGGGGTTAAAACACTAAAGTCACACAATAAGAAATACAAACTAACCGACCGAGGCAGCGGTAGAGCAGCAACTCCAGTGTTCTGTGAGGTAAAACTACTGTTGTCTTCAATGGAGTCTGGCGGCTTTGGCAAGAGCACAGAGAACGGCTTCAGTTCCCCGTCGGAAACATCGATTACAGCTGTCTGACGGCAAGCTAAACCGTCGGAAATATTCTAAATATAGCGTTCACTTAAACTGGTATTTTTTCTTTTAGTATGCTAAAATACATTTTGCTGCTGCCCCCGTTCACAGCAGCTTTACTCCCGTACGGTAACTCCTGTTTCTCCAAAGTGGAGGCCTGCCGACCGTCATCTAGTGTAGTTAATACACTGATTATGGATAAGTACCTCATACAACCCCACTGAGAAACATCAAAACGATCTACTATTTAATCAAGAGGAAAATAAGACTTTTAATAACCCGTACATGCGTAGGCAGAGGTGTTACGGTTAGCTGCAGACATGTGTATTGTAAAATTCTACACATAAATGACCTTTTCAGCAGCCTCATTGACTGATGACAGCAGAGGTGTCAGGAATAATTAGCTTTTTTGTGTGTTGCCGGGTCATACTGTATATGACACCAGCAGTCAGTGTCACTGACAAAGGCAGGAGGAGAGTACTCAGGTCAGGATGTCTCACAGCAATTTGAACAGCAAGTCGGCGAACGGTGAAAGCTTCGGAGAAATGATAACATCAGACGGCGAGGATGAGAGGAACAGAGTGAAGGAGCAAGACAGAGAGAGAAGGTGATGGAAGCTCAATCATCGAATCTCTGGAACAAATGTTGTCCCGTCATTTCGTCGGATGACAGCTGCTTTATGTTGAGAAATATAGATCCAACACACACACACACCTGTGAGTGCAGCTTCTATATGGTTCTGTAACTCCACAGGCGAGTTCTCACAGTGGTAACGAGCACATGCCAGCTTTACACACACACTCACACACAGAGACCATATGCTCTATGCTGTAGCTAGAGTGTCCGGTGTCCAGATCTGTAGAGCGTCACAACCAATGCATGACAACATGCCAGAGGTCCTCCCTTTCTCCTGACCTGATCTGACTTAGACCTGCTTTTCTATCCTGAAAAATATCTGCTAAGGTCCTCAAAATGATGTTTATATAGTACTGAAATAATTAGTGGGCACACAACAAACCGGATTCTGACACCGGAGTCCGGAGTTCACACCCAAACTCCCATCTGTGGTTAGGTTGAGGCAACAAAAGCACTTGTTAAATGATTAGAAACCTCACCAAATGGCGTATGAATGACACAGTATTCTGCAAGTTATTTCATGTGCAATAACGTCTGTCGTTTTGCCATGTTATTTGGGTCCAACCAACACAGGACTTTCAACCAGGAGACCGGTGTTCATGTCCAAAAGTGTTGTTGAGTTATTTGGAAGTTACATTAGTGACCTTTTTGACGTGTTTTCCGTACATTTTACTTCCGTATTTTACTTAGTATACATACTTATTTAAAGCCCAACCATGATGGTTTTCCTAAATCTGAATCGTTTTCTTGTCTGAACCTGACTGCGGCCGTTCATCCAGGCCTGCATCCTGCAGTCACTGAGCCGAGGCCTGTAAAGGCCCGCTGTGGATGATATGCTCGTCCACTGCTTCTCCACAGAGCGCCGTTCACTTGTGTATTTAAAGTTTATTAATACTGAATGTGTCCAAATTCAACACGGTACTCCCTTGGGTCCCCAGCAATACACCCGCCAAGCGTGAAGTATATTGGATGGACGGTTCTCGAGATATGCGAAGGACACACATACACAGACAGACAGAGATTCCTCGCTTTATAGTGTAGTTATACTGTATATAAATGTAATCTCTTGGAGACAGGGTTGAGGAAAAGAGACTCAAACAGCAGTCCTTAAGAGCTTTGCAGCACTATACAGTACCAATGTTCCCACCGCTTCCAACTTTGCTTTTGACATCATTATTTGCACAACCACAAGTTTTTAATTTTCCTGGAGACAGTCTTTGACGCTATACAAAAATAAATTTAATTGAATTGAATGAACAATAAACAACGTCAAAGGCATTCTTATTTATAGTGTTGAGGTAGTATAGGTGGAACAATCCAACATCTGTCAAAACATTCAAGAATAGTGGTTTGATCTATCCCGTTGGGTATATAAAAAAGGATCTAGACTTAATCAGCTCATCAACCTGAGTCGAGAGAGAGGCTGAGACAAAAACAGGAGGAAAGAAAAATGGGATTAAAATATGAGCAAACCTGAATAATGGAGAAACATACGATCTTAACCTAGTTGATTAAAGGATTCCTGAGGACAGCCGCATCATGGAGCTTCTCAATGTGTTACCCTGCCACTGAGCAATGGTATCCTTACCTGACTAACTAATTAACTAATGTTTTACAGTTAGAGTCATCTTACATGATGCGTCTGGATCTCAAACGGACGGACAGAACAACAGAAGCAGTTGTGTAACTCCCAGCACGTCTCAGAGGAGACAAATTATTTTCATTCAGCCACACCTCGCTAACAAACACACACACACACACACACGAGTGTAAAACAACACACTCATTATCTGGTGTGAGGTCTCTGCAGAAACACACAGCAGAAGGCCGCAGGGCAGCAGAGGAGCTTGTCTGTCCTGAGAGACCAAAGACACAGCGTGTTACAACACCTCTGAAACACCCAGCGCACACGTTCCCCTGTCTCCAATTTTCACCTCAACATGCCTCGTGTTGGCATGAATGTCCAAGGTCAGTTCTCCCCAAAGCAAAAGAAAATAATCTGAATAAGTATGTTTAAAAACTGCAGATGCCCTCAATCCTTTGGTTTGTGAGCATGTGTGGAGATGTGTGAATGTAAAAGACCGCTACGATCATATCTGTCTTACTCAAAGAGACCACTATAATAGTTATACTTTTAACAACGTAGAAATACTGAATTTAAATCCAGGTAAAATGGGTTTACAGTATAAGCCCTTCCTAACAGAAGACACTGAAGTAACTAGATCTTCATGTGGGTCTCATTAAGTTTCATTGCAATTAGCGGTAGCCATCAGACCCGAGTGTCTTCACCTCCCTGTTGGTTTGTTCACACAGCTCTCTAAAGCAGGTGCTGAGGTTTTTATTTAGACATGTTTGTCCGGTGTGTTTAGATACATGATCAACCTGTGATTAACTAATTAAATGTGTAATTAAATGGACACACTATAAGAACATAGACTGCTTTATGGTGATGACTTTGTGATAGGTCTTTTGATTAACGGACACATTGACAAATCCCTGTTAGTTTTATCTATTATAAAATGTCTCTGCAGTAGTCATGGGTATTTATCGTCTCCAGACATGTAATTGTCGCACATTGAAGTGAATACATAATAAATAAAATCAACAGGGATTTGGATAATTCTTATAATATATTAAAGTACAAAACATACAATTAATATGCTCTCTTTAAAAGCCACCAGACTCCAGTCAGACAACATCACGTCACTTTACCTCGCTGATCATTGAAACACGTGTTATAGCAAATTTAGCTTTTGTTTATGGTCAAAATTTAAGTTGTAAAAAAGCAAAAAGGTGCTTTTATATTGACACACGTTAAGTAACGTTTTGGATTGCGACTAAAGAAAATATATTGATTAAGGTATAATTAAAAATTATAGTTTGTACTGAATCAGAAAATTTACTTGAGAAAAGTTTCTTGTAACAAAATTAGAGTTTTAATTAGTTTATTCCAAAGTAAAAAAATTATACTTGGATCCATCCATCCATCTTCAACCGCTTATCCGGGATCGGGTTGCGGGGGCAACAGCTCCAGCAGGGGACCCCAAACTTCCCTTTCCCGGGCCACATTAACCAGCTCTGACTGGGGGATCCCGAGGCGTTCCCAGGCCAGAGTAGAGATATAATCTCTCCACCTAGTCCTGGGTCTTCCCCGTGGTCTCCTCCCAGCTGGTCGTGCCTGGAACACCTCCCAAGGGAGGCGCCCAGGAGGCATCCGTGCTAGATGCCCGAACCACCTCAACTGGCTCCTTTCGACGCAAAGGAGCAAGGACTCTACTCCGAGTCCCTCACGGATGACTGAGCTTCTTACCCTATCTCTAAGGGAGACGCCAGCCACCCTCCTGAGGAAACCCATTCCGGCCGCTTGCACCCGCGACCTCGTTCTTTCGGTCATGACCCAACCCTCATGACCATAGGTGAGAGTAGGAACGAAGATTGAACGGTAGATCGAGAGCTTTGCCTTCCGGCTCAGCTCTCTTTTCGTCACAACGGTGCGGTAAAGCGAATGCAATACCGCCCCTGCTGCTCCGATTCTCCGACCAATCTCACGTTCCATCGTCCCCTCACTCGCGAACAAGACCCCGAGATACTTAAACTCCTTCACTTGGGGTAAGGACTCATTCCCTACCCGGAGTAGGCAATCCATCGGTTTCCTGCTGAGAACCATGGCCTCAGATTTAGAGGTGCTGATTCACTTGGATGTAATAGTAAATATTAGGTTTTTCCAAAATGAAAAATTAAGTTGTAACAAAGTAAAAAAAAAAATGGTGTATGGTCTTCATAATCTTTTTACTCTGTGTGAATGTACATTTTTTACTTTGGCCAAAATAATATTTTGATTGATATTAAATCACAATTTATGGTTTCAACCAAATCATAAATACAATTTGAGAAAACTTAATAAATTTAGCTGCAACAAATTACAGTAATTTTTTTTAAGTTGATCCAAAGTACCATTTTTTTCAGTGCTCTTAATTCAACCTCGACAGAAACAAAATAAAAACCGTCTCTGTAAGTCTTCCCGCTGTTCCAACAATCACCAACTCTGGTTTGACAGTTTGAAAGAAAGACTGAATCAGTAACAGATATATATATATATAAAAAATAAGTAACCACGGTAACATTTTCATTGTTTAATAACCCTGTTTTACGGCGAGTTTGTGACGTGAACGTGACGCACCAGAAGAAAAAATAAAAATAAAAAGGCCACTCGTCTACTGGCAACGAGAGAGAGAGTCTATCGCCTATTTGTGGCGGGTTTTCCTGAGTTTAAATGACAAATTACACGGTCATTTTGGTGGAAAAAAGGGTATAAGTGTGAGTGAGAGAAGTGTGATGATGAGCAGTGGGTGTCCTGGACATTCGGTCTTTCTGACTGAGCCTTGTCCTAAAATAGCTCTCTCTCTCTCTCTTACATCCAAACACACACATTGAACAGGAAACCACAGACACACTAACGCTGCTTTAAAACTGCTGGCAAATGGGCACACACACTCACACAGGGTAGAGAAGGAAGGAAGGATGGAAGAAAGAAAGAAAGAAAGAAAGAAAGAAAGAAAGAAAAAAAGAGGGGAAGGTAAAACACACACACACACATCACTGTGGTACCAGACTGATATAGTTAACCACTGCTCTGATTGAGTTACTCTGATTTACTGCTTCCTGTTCCCCCATCATCATCTACCATTAGCTCCACACACACACACACACACTGATTTTATAATTCTATTTTCTCTGTAGTTTTATTCTATTTTATATGTTCCTTTCTCTCTCTGGCTGAGGGAGGATGTTGGTAGAGAGCTGACCTCCGGGGCTGCTGGAGGAGTTCATCAGGGAAGCGTGTTGGCACTCGGTCAAAACCGGCCAGAAGGAGGCTGCAGAATTTATCAGTTCTTGTTTTGTTACACACACGTCGAGAAAAGAAAAGAGTTGTAGCTCCATTTAAGTGTATATATACACTTAAATACAGTAATATGTATGCAGGCTTCTACCTTTGACTTTCTCTCAAAGATCCAGATATTTTATAACACAACTTTGCTCATGTTTTGTTTCTGATGATTCAACTGGGAGACTCTTTTTGTCCATGCGAGCCTTGGACGTCCGCTAACAAAAACTAAATACAGTTTGCTGCTATATAATTTGCTAGTTGATGTTCTGTCCAACATCCAAGCCAGAAAGATAGTGTCATAAAAGATTTGTTTTGTTCCACCACAGTAGGGTTGTCAAGAGAACCAGTATTTCGGTACCAAAATTCTGATGGTACTCGTTTTTCTACAGTACTGTATGTATCGTAGGTATCGTCAGGGCTCGGGATTAATGTTGCCTAAAATCTGAAAGGACGCAGTAAACTCACTATCGACACATCCAGGGGACGGACCCTATTTCTATGCCTCCGCACAGGTGACAGCCGTGGCCCGAGGCATTATGTTTTCGGGTTGTACCTCCGTCCGTTCGTCCGTACCCGTTCTCATGAACGTGATTACTCAGGTGAGAATTTCTTCAAATGTGGCACAACCGTCCACTTGGACTCAAAGATGAACTGATTAGATTTAACAGGATAAAATGATGAATCAGCAGGAGGAGAGCTAGTTAACGTTAGCTGTTAGCAGCCGGTGGGCAGCGCAGTCCTGCATGGAGGTTGCATTATGGTGTGTTCATGCTCTATTCAGTAAAAATGAGCATTGGGCGAAGGTAAATTCTAACGTTATCATGATCTGTTCAAATGCAATCTTGAAACCGGAGCGAGGGGCTCAATTTTTCCAACTTTCTAGGGGGCGCTAGTGAGACATTTTTCAAGGCCTTATAATAAATTTTACACCGCGTCTGATGCAAAGTTTAACAACTTCTTGAGCATGTTAAGGTCCTCAAAAAGGCAATTCATTTTAAGAATGATAAGAATAATTCCTACAGTTTCAATAGTCCTATTAATGACCTGTTTAACTTCCCAACACCAGCTCTACGTGTTTATTTTGCTTTTGTTTTTTTACCCTGGCATCAAATTGGGTATCGAGAATCATAGAACTTCACTGGTATTGGTATTGACGACTAAATGCCTACATCACAGCTCTGACTGTTTGATTTTTGTTTTCATCTCCATAGTTACGATGAGTGTGTTGGCCCCGGTTCGGCTCAGATCTACATCCCTACAGACGACCCGCCTCCTTACTCCCTGTTGGACCCCTGTCAGAGAGGGTCCGAGCAGCAGGAGGAGCAGCCCGGCTACACCGGTCTGGATCCATCTCCGTACTGCGATGGAGGAGAGACCTCGGCCACCAGCGCCGCCTGGCTCTCCCCCTCCCGCTACCCGCTGGGAGTGCCGGACCATCAACACATCGCGTCCATCTCCTTCCCGCTGGAGGCGGCGCCGCCTTACGAGTCGGTGTTGGCCGAGCAGGGAGGACGGCCGCTCCCTCTCATGCCATGTGACCTTTATAAACACCAATCAGAGACGGGGAACGAGGGCAACTCGCGGCCGCCGGGGGCCAACCAGATCTTGTAGGACAATTAATTTGTGTCTTTCACCTGCGCTGCCGGTTGTCCCCGGTTGAATTAAACAAAACACTTGATGTGATGTGTGGGGGGCACAAAGTGGCTGTCAGGAGCAGCTGTGACACCAAACAGTGGAACACTAATGAGATGTGCACATCTTCCACACAAGGATGAAAATTAGCTGATGTCTCAGCGGACTGAAAATTAAGCCGGGACTCCAGTTTTCAACAATTTAACTACAGTTTGTTTCCGGACAAAATAAACTGATTGTACTTTGTAAAGTTTCTGTAACGACGGCTTCTCTCATGAAAAGGTTTGTGTCGTCCCGGTGATGCTCCCTCGGACAAAGACTCTCCTCCATCCAGTAATAACTCCATTGTCTCGTTCAGTTTTTGCCATGTTCTGACTGTTAATCTCTTTCTTGAATGATCATGAAGAGTCTATATGGAGTTTAGGCCGCGACACAATGCTAACATCTATCACACTGTAGACGACGGCAAGCTGACTTTAGCAGAAAGACCTGAGTGTAAACAATATCAATGTGGTATTTAGTAGTTTAAGGTACACTAAGCACACAGAGTACTTCCTTCACCTGTCCGTCTCTTTAAATGATGCTTTGGATGAGAGTAGAAGTACCACTTGTGTTGTAAACAACATCTTCCACTACCAGAACACCACGTCTTATCTCCAGTCTCTGTAGTACGTAAACGTTTAGCTTCCAGTGTGGTGGTAGTATCCTCGTGGTCAGAAGAATGGCTTTGTGATGACCATAAGATTAAAACTAGTTAGGAAACTAGCTGAAGAGGAAGAGTGAGATGTTATGGAAGTCATTGTTAAATATTTGTCATCACCAGAGAGGGAACTTGTCCAATGTTGTACAGATTGTCACAACTCTTCCTTTCAAGGGCTCTGGTTTTTAATATATATATTAATGAATTAATATTCTGTATGATATGGACCCCCAGCAGCGATATGTAGCTCGGAGCCCTCCTCCTCCTCCTCCTCCTCCTCCTCCTCTTCCTCCTTACGAGGTCGGGTTGATGCAAACCAGACGTTACACATTAAACTGTAGAACTTAACACGCTGTTTACTGGACAGACGGATGCTTCTGCCTTCGTCTTCTCGTGAAAGAATGAACTTGAACCATCATGGAGGTTTTTCCTTATTGCACTAAAGGTGTAGCTTTACACACATCTGCTTATTAAAATACATAATTCATCAGATTGCTAATTAAGGAAAACTGATCTGTTACTTGTGGCCACAACTCGCTTTACCGGATTCAGTTTGTTAATGTGTGTTAATGTGTTAACAGCATGACAGGAAGAATAAATAACGTATATTATTATTTTCAATATTGATTAATCTTCCACTTTCTGTAGAGCCGTCCTCGACCAAAGAAATTCTTAGTCGATTAGTTGATTTAATAAAACTGTTTTTCTCCAAGAATCACACAACAGCACCACTTTAAATCTGGTGTTTACCAGACATGAGTTCATAAGTTTCTTAGGAAATAAGTCATTCAGCATGAAAAAAAGCATAAAATAATGACTAATCGACTAAAGCAATCTTAGTAAGTCCAAAACGACTGATTAGTCGACTAAGACGGGGCGGCCCTACTTCCAGTTATTAATAGAGTAATTGCTTGGTCTATTAAAATGTCTATTACATAACTTAAAGCTCAAATTTCTGGTCCAAAACTCAAAAATGACCCAGTTTACTTTCACAATCGAGGATTGCAATCTAACAGCACCATAAATTACATTTATTAAATCACAAAATCTTATTTTAACTATTTTTTTAAGGTGATAACTTCATAAAATATGACGACAGACATTCAAAGCATTATTTAAAAACCTCAATAGAAGCTTTCAATGTAAATAAAAATGTCATTTGGTACAGCCCTACTATCTACTGAGTCTCAGTTCTAAACAAATTAACATTCAAATAAACCTGGATTAGATGTATCACTACTAAAGACCCATCTCCTAATCAAAAGCAGAGCAGATATTCTGAATGTCTGAATTCTCGGTTTAGGTGACCAAATGTAAATTATATGTAGAAACAAACAGTTTTTGTTCAAATGCAACATTTCTGCTTTAAAAACTGACTTTTAGGGAGGAAAGTGATGCACCTCAGAAACATTTAGATTGAGCTAATGTGCAAAACAGTGATGACGTCTGGTCCCGTCTTAGTCAACAACAGACGTTTTACTCTTCCTGACGTAAAATCGAGAGGTTTCAGTGACTTAACCTTAACTATAGCTTAACCATAACTTAGTTTAATTGTGTGCATAAATTCATAAGTCCAACTTTAATAACAATAGAAATGTTATTTTAGAATAATGTGTCTAGATTGTTTTTGTTCTTTATTTAGAAAAAGGTCCTCGTGTGACATGTGATCATCTGATAGGCCTCAGACTGTTAGCTTGTAGCCATAAAATGATCATCTCAATGCAACTAACGCGGTGCTTTGCACTGTTATATGTTTGTCATGAAGTATTGGTCACTATATGTGGAGGATCTTCTCTTTAATTTAATCCTGTTTAAGTAGTTGTGACAGATTTTATTGAGGGAGGAAATGAAACATGATCAGGTTTGTGTTGTCTATAGACGAGGTAACATCCTTAATTACAACTCTTTGGATTATATTGTGATGGATCAGAGTCACTCTTTATTAACCTCCTCCAATATCTACTTTTACTTTTGTTGCCTTCTCCTTCTATGTTGACCTCTTTTTCTCTCTGTTCTTTGCCTCACTCCGTTTCTCCCTGCAAGATTTAGGGAATCTTTAAAGTGATATTTTAAAAGTGATTGGCTTGTAAAGTAAATTTAGGTGAGCCCTGTAGGCCAGTTAGTGATTTAGTGATGATTCTGTCGGTGTTTGGTTGGTGGATTGTAAAGATGAGAGTAATTACAGTAGTTTTATCAGCCAACTGGTGACCAAGGAATTTCAAGTGTTTACACAACTGACGTTATCAAAATACACAAGACGTGGAAGACATTAAAGGACCCGGTTTATTTCCTGGTTGCAGTGTATGTGAATAACATCAGCTGACAGGAAGTAAACATGGACCCAAACTGTTGCCTAGCAACGCAATTCCGTTGCAATTCCATTGAAATTCACTAAAACGGAGCGTTTCAGACAAAGGGTGAATACACGTATATTCAGGCAGACAGTATGAGGAAAATAATGTGGTTTTTTAACATTACAGCATGTAAACATGTTCTATTAGAAACACAAAATACAAGTATGAACCTGAAAATGAGCACGATATGGGACCTTTAATACACTCCATACATTCAGCATTATACTGTATTATTGGCATGTTAATTAATGCAAAACACGTCTCCACAAGAAGACACAGACAAACCCACAGAATTATCTTTTTGGAATTATGATAATATGATACAGACTTCTAGAAAATTGTTATGAAATTCAAATTAATTGAAAGTAATATCTAAAACATGTGAGAGTAGAGTTATTCCAAAAAAAGAAGACATTAATGCTTTTTTTTTTTTGTATTTTTCCAAATGTGCATTTCAGGGTTTTTTTCCTGCTTGATTCCAGATTTAAAAGATATTTTGTTTCTGAGAAATAAAGCCAGTTAAAGTAAAAAAAAAAGAGACAGGATATAAAAAGGTAGAGTTATGCAGAGAATCTAAAAAGATAATTCAAATCATCATAATCATGAAACAATACACCTATTTCCAACCCCCACATTGCTCTCCTTTAGCCAGTATTCATTTTAAAATTATATGAATTTATGTTTTATATGTTTGTACACAAATTATCATCTATGTATGTTGAAAATCTACATCACAAGAAGGGTTCATCCCAGCCCATCAGTGTAGTTTTACATTATAGTAGTGAACACAAACACCCAGCAGGGGGCGATGCAGAACTACTATATGACATTCAGCTTCACATATTCATTAATAATAATCCTGAATGAATAAGATCACTGCCTGTCCTTTGTTCATGTTCGTGTAATGTCAGGAGTACTTTAATGCTTCATTAGATTATAGGAAAAGTCAAATGTAAACATCAGGGTTGTCAGTATTGTAGTATTTGTACTAGAGAGCACTAGAGAGAAATCTTTTTCACATCTCCTCCTGTCTGCACATCTGTTTGCACATCATGACTTTGTCTCCGCTCCTGTAGGAGAGCACTATTCTCTGTTAGTGTGTAAATGTCTTATACATGTGAATCACCTCCCATCTCTCCTCTTTCTCTCTTTCTTTCTTTCTTTCTTTCTTTCTTTCTTCTTCGTCTGTCCAGACGACAGACTTCGTGTATATATTAGGAACTGCGGTCAATAATGTTTCTTTATGTTCTGTATTAGAGATTTTGTTAAATATTTTTCTTCTGTAGAGAAGAATGAATAAATCTGAACTCTTATATGAATCCGAGTGGCTGGTTGTGAGCATGTGTCACCTACAGGCCTGACGAAGAGCTGAGAAAAACATGTTGTTGCCACTGATAATTATGGATCGTTGATCGTCCTGTAACTTAGGGGATGAGTGTGCAGTAAATATCTGACAGCATTGATGTTTCTTGTGCAGTTTCCTGCAAATATTGACTCTCCTTTCTCTTTCACCTTCTTACTCTCAGAGCAATATTGCAGTAGTCAGATTATTGTTGCCACAAAACACAGGAGTGAAATCAGGAACATTCAAAACAGAGTAAACCACTGCCAACTTAAAATGCAACGTGTATTAGAACATCAACAGTTTGATAAAACCTTGGTGTGAAAGATCAGCTTGAATCTGAGACCATTTCTAATGTTTATATTTGCATGGTTGGAATGTCATTGGGTGAGTTTGCACTCTTGTTTACCTTGAGGCTCATTACAGCAAGCTTGCCTGGTATTGACACTCCACTACAGAGACACATACTGGATGTATACTGTATCTGGAGGGAAGCAGTCAGTCAGACCTCAACAGGCTGTTTATCTGCCTGCAGCATCAGCTGGACAATATGCAACTGGCAAACTGGCACTTTGTTATTCTCTTCTGATGACTTTTAAGGTCGAGACAATATGAACATGTGAAAAGACGAGGGCTGTCAATCGATTAAAATAGTTAATCGTGATTTTTATCTGTTCAAAATGTACCTTAAAAGGAGATTTGTCAAGTATTTAATCCTCTTATCAACATGGGAGTGGACAAATATGCTGCCTTATGCAAATGTATGTATATATGTATTATTGGAAATCAATTAACAACACAAAACAATGACAGATATTGATCCAGAAACCCTCACAGGTACTGCATTTAGCATAAAACAATATGCTCCAATCATAACATGGCAAACTGCAGCCCAACAGGCAACAACAGCTGTCAGTGTGTCAGTGTGCTGACTTGACTATGACTTGCCCCAAACTGCATGTGATTATCATAAAGTGGGCATGTCTGTAAAGGGGAGACTCGTGGAGAACCATCACACCATCATGTGTGTTGTTGTACTCACCGGTCTGATGTCATTCTGCGAGTCTTGACCACCGTGAAGACCTCCTCAATCTGCTCCAGGTTCAACTTCTCTGCTCCTTCATTAATATAACCACTATGGTCCCAGTACAACCAGTCCACTCTGGTCCCAGTATAACCAGTTCACTATGGTCCCAGTACAACCAGTCCACTCTGGTCCCAGTATAACCAGTTCACTATGGTCCCAGTACAACCAGTTCACTCTGGTCCCAGTATAACCAGTTCACTATGGTCCCAGTACAACCAGTTCACTCTGGTCCCAGTATAACCAGTCCACTCATTTACATTCACTGATCTGGAGGTCAGAGGTCAATGGACCCCTTTGAAAATGGACATAATAGTTTTTCCTCACCAAAGATTTAGTTGGTTGGCACCAACGGATTTTTTTTTTTGTTTAATATGATACCAGTATCTTCAAACTGAGCCCGCTACAACCTAGAAATAACAAGTTCCGTATATGCGTTAAAGAAATTAGTGGCGTTAAAATAAATCTGCGTTAACGTGTTATTATCTCGTTAACTTTGACAGCCCTAGAAAAAACAAAAACACATTTCAGACTAAATAACAACCATAACAAAACCAGAATAAATCTTAATTTCATCCTCCTCTGACAACAATCCCTATATTATCATTCACCTGATGTGGATGGAAAAACCCCAACATGATTCAACGTGCTGTACCTGCACAATGAAAACAATCCACTGACGGTATTAATGCGTTCTGACAGCCGTGTGTCTCCAACACAATCAGTCCAGTTAACCCACGTAAGAGTTGTTCTCCACGCTTCGTGCTTTTGAATAATAATATTTTTGGAATTTTAAAAGTGAACCGGGTGGATTGTTAAGATGCTTTTGGACACACAGACACGCCCAGCCTGAAGCCTGTTGGTCTGGTATATATCATCACAAACATGCAGTAACTTCCCTGTTAAAGACCTGCTTACACACTACTGCTGCTGCTGCTGAGTTTAACTGCAGAGGTGAGTTATTACTATTTAAAATATCTTTTACTGATGATTAGAAAGGATCATAAATTGAAGTATTAAGTATTTCACTAAGCCTGAGTGTTGTCTTGTAGGAAATGAAAGCTCAGATTGTGTTCCTGCTCTTTGCTCTTGTGGTCGGGCTTCAAGCTATGCCGACTCCCGTCCCTGAGAGCCATACAGGTATTCCTGTGTGACCATACTCAGAGGAAAACAACCAAAAACATTGTGGATCTGTGACTGACAGCATCTGTGTTACAATCCCCAGGTAACGTTCTTGAAGACGAAGAGTTCTTAAAGCAAGTCTTTGGGAACCGTCGGACCGAATCGGGTCATGAAACAACAACAACAAGGTCAGTAATCCCATTAGTTCATATTCATGTTACTTTCTTTTTAACATTTTACTTCTTTAATCGCACGAGTTCACTGTGACACTGATCAACACTTCATTTCACTTATTCAGTAAAAGCTCCTGAAACTATTTTATGTTTTGATGAACTACACAAATATTGGATCATTTATATAAACAGTATATTAATAATGAAAGTAAAAATGTTTACAGTTTACAGAGATAAACCAAGATACTTTATCTCTGTAAAGTATAAAGTATCTTAGTTTATAAGTTAGAATAGTTTAAACTAACATACTTTATCTCTGTAAAGTATAAAGTATCTTAGTTCATGTTACTTTCTAAACGTCATTCAAGCATCACAAGAATGTTGCTCAGACAGTCTCTCCACGTCATTGGTCTACTGCTGCCGTCATGTGTAATAGATTCCTATAACCTCCATTAATTTAACTCTCCTTATTGTCCAAAACATTTTTTGGTTCCTTATATGTCAAACTATTCACCAAGACGCTCTGATCAGATCCTCCTCATAGTCCCCTTTGTATCTAAAGAAGTTGGACTCCTTCTAATTGGATTAAATATTCATTCTCTTTACATAAAAATGTTTTGTTTTGTCATCTTAAAAAAGATTGCAGATGTTTTCAGTAATGCCATCACTGTTGCTCTCTCTGTTTAGAGATCGGTCATGATGATACACCTCAAGAGGTTTATCCTGATAGGATAACTTTCTAATATATTTTCAGATCAGGTGTTTAGAGTTTAATGCTGTGGATTCTCACCTGGATACGGTCCGGGCATATTCACTACCCGACTACGGAAATACTCGATTTAAAGTCCTGCATTAAACATTTAAATAAATAAAAAGTACAAAAGTATTATCAGTACTCAACGTATCAAAAGTAGTTTGTCAGAATGTGCCCTGTCACTGTTATATTATTATATCACTGGAGCTAATTTTATATGCTTTATAAATCTTTAACACAGCTTCTTATCTTATATCTTATCTTATCTTATATACTGATCACATGTCACAGTTTGTCAAATCTTGATCTGCAAAGTAACTTGTATTGTATTCTGTCAAATAAAAGTAGCCTAGTGGAGGATAAAGTATAACTACAACAGATGATCCAGATGTGGAGTGGAAGTATAAAAGTAGCATAGTACTTAGCAAGTAAAGTACAAGTATCTCAGAATTGTACTTTAGTGCAGTACTTGAGGGTGCAAAATATAGTGCATTAACATGTCAACGTGGACAATAAAATCATTTTCTACAGTATACACGGGCATTTCATCAGCTAACTGGAATTAACCAGAAAAGTGACAAAACTCAAGATAATTAAAGAAACAATACACAATAAATAACAACTAGACACCACGGCGGGTTGACCAACAGCAGAATAAGCACAATAAATAACAACTGGACACCACGGCGGGTTCACATTATAGAATCAACAGCAGAATAAAACATCATGCACATGAATCAACAAACTCCACAGCGGCTGCAGCCAGTTTACCTTTACAAAAAAGAAGTTTATTCAAGTATGCTATTAGTATACTTCTTTTAAACTTAAATTAAGAGTGTAGGTTTTCAATTACTTTTTATGTCCTTACTACAGATAAACTTAACAAATTTATACTTAAATATACTTGTCTTATACCGACAAGTATACAGAAAAGTATATTTGGATAAGTTCTATAAGTTAACTTAAAGAAAACTTACAAGTATACTTGCAGTAAAAAGTATTCAACTATTTGTTTACTGAGAGTATACTTTAAAGCGTACTTTCATAAACTAAAAAGTGGGCTACAAGTATATAACTAGTAAACTAACAGTATAAGTTCACTTGAAGTAAAGTTAATATTATAGTTGCAGTAAAGTACAAAAGTATGGTTTTATAAACTAAAAAAGTGGGCAAATTTAGTCCCAAGAACAAGTATACTACTAGTACATTTATATACGTATTACATAAAGTATACTTGAACTATACTTAAGTTTACTTCTTAAAATAAACTTGAAGTATACTTCTTTTTTGTAAGGGTATACACACACAGAAAAAACACTAAACTGAAGAACCATCACAGTGTGTTGTTGTACTCACCGGTCTGAGCTCATTCTGCGAGTCTTGACCACCGTGAAGTCTTCCTCAATCTGCTCCAGGTTCCACTTCTCTGCTCCTTCATTAATATAACCACTCCAGTCCCAGTAAGACCAGTCCACTCTGGTCCCAGTACAACCAGTGCTCTCTGGTCCCAGTAGAACCAGTCCACTCTGCCTCTCTGGTCCCAGTAGAACCAGTCCTCTCGGCCTCTCTGGTCCCAGTACAACCAGTCCACTCAGCCTCTCTGGTCCCAGTACAACCAATCCACTCGGCCTCTCTGGTTCCAGTAGAACCAGTCCTCTCGGCCTCTGTGGTCCCAGTAGAACCAGTCTACTCGGCCCCTCTGGTCCCAGTATAACAGTCCTCTCTGGTCCCAGTATAAGCAGTCCACTCTGGTCCCAGTACAACCAGTCCTCTCTGGTCCCAGTACAACCAGTCCTCTCTGATCCCAGTAGAACCAGTCCACTCTGGTCCCAGTAGAACCAGTCCTCTCTGGTCCCAGTACAACCAGTCCTCTCTGATCCCAGTAGAACCAGTCCACTCTGTGGTCCCAGTATAACCAGTCCTCTCTGGTCCCAGTACAACCAGTCCTCTGTGGTCCCAGTATAACCAGTCCACTCTGGTCCCAGTACAACCAGTCCTCTCTGGTCCTAGTAGAACCAGTCCACTCGGCCTCTCTGGTCCCAGTAGAACCAGTCCTCTCGGCCTCTCTGGTCCCAGTAGAACCAGTCCACTCAGCCTCTCTGGTCCCAGTACAACCAGTCCACTCGGCCTCTCTGGTCCCAGTAGAACCAGTCCACTCAGCCTCTCTGGTCCCAGTACAACCAGTCCTCTCTGGTCCCAGTAGAACCAGTCCACTCAGCCTCTCTGGTCCCAGTACAACCAGTCCTCTCTGGTCCCAGTAGAACCAGTCCTCTCGGCCTCTCTGGTCCCAGTACAACCAGTCCTCTCTGGTCCTAGTAGAACCAGTCCACTCAGCCTCTCTGGTCCCAGTACAACCAGTCCTCTCTGGTCCCAGTAGAACCAGTCCTCTCGGCCTCTCTGATCCCAGTAGAACCAGTCCTCTCGGCCTCTCTGATCCCAGTAGAACCAGTCCTCTCGGCCTGTCTCTGATCCCAGTAGAACCAGTCCTCTCGGCCTGTCTCGGGTCCCAGTAGAACCAGTCCACTCGGCCTCTCTGGTCCCAGTAGAACCAGTCCACTCAGCCTCTCCGGTCCCAGTCTAACAGTCACAAACAGCAGCAGGCCTCACACAGACCTCACTGGAGCAGAAACCACCTGGAGGATGAGAGCATGTTAGTATTTAGATCCAGGGTGCACCTTGTGTTTGCAGGTGTGCTTCATTTGGGTCACTTAGCGTGCCAGCCGGGTGGTGTTATAGACACTTTTCACAGCAGCCATTTTGACATGTCATTGCAGGGTAAACACAGCTGTAATTGATTAATTGATTAATTGATTAATTATGGCCCTGTTCCATTCAGGTGGTCCAGGGTCCTGGTGATGTGCATGCTGGATTAGTGGAATGGATGTGACACTAAATAGAACTAAACCATTATTACTTTGATCAGTTACACCTGTGTTTACCCTGCGATGCAACCTTTTTAATATGACGAGGTACGATAATGACTTTGTTACAGTAAGGAGACATGTCTGCCCTGATTAAAGTACCAATACCACGCTCTATAAATACTCCATTACAAGTAAAAGTCATTGCATACATTGAAAAAGTAAAAGTATAAACGTATAGGCTGAAAGGAGGCTTTCAAAAGTACTCAATGCAGAAAAATGGCCCTTGTGATTGTGTACCGTAAACTACATCTCATCATGAGGTAACGTTTTGAGTGTGCTGTGGTTGTGCTAGCCAACTATTTGTAACTAAATGTTCTTCTTCTATGTATTTTGCAGAATAAGACGTCCATCTCTGAGAGTGAAGTGAAACCACTTTAAAAACCTTTTGCATTTATTTCAGCTTCAGGATGTTGAATAAATAACAATGAAATGTCCTTGTGTTGATTGTTTTTATATTTGCTTAAATAAAGAGTGTGCAAATAATTTGGTCTCCTGTACAAATAGACGATTATCTGCCATAACAACATATTCCTTTCCTCAAACACAACACCAGATTTCTATAATCATTCAACCTGAAGATCTAATCACAAATACATTTTACTAAGAATTTATTTTATATATATATATATATATATATATCTTTGTATATATATACATATATAATACAATGACCAATAAAACATGAAATGGACTTTGTTTTTTATCTCACCAAATCCCATAACAAAACCTTTAACCACATGTATGTTTCTATAGATATTAATGGTAATTTATAATGTAAAATATGGTGTCTAGTCTTCTCTGGCTAGTTGCTACCTAATGTTACTGTTTTAGAGATTAGTTTAACTTTGTTTCACCTCATTGCCCCTCCACAGAAAACATTAATACATGAAATATATAGGCTAAAAGTTTATGATAAATATATAAAAAAATATAATAACATATTATTATCATTATTTTATTTTATTTTATTTTATTTTATTTTATTTTATTTATTTATTTATTTATTTATTTATTTTATTTTATTTTATTTATTTTATTTTATTTTATTTTACTTTATTTTATTTTATTTTATTTTATTTTACTTTATTTTATTTTATGCTTGTTTTCTATATGTGGGGTTGGTATGTTTGTGAGTCTGTCTGTAGATGTTACTTTTTTTGTTTGTGATGAAAATTTAAAAAAGAAATTTAAAAAAAGGAAAAAGAAAGAAATGTATAATAAAAAACTAAAAACAGAGACCTTAAAACAAATTAACTTTATAGAGGCAAGAGAAATTCAATATTTTCAAAAACGTGCAGGGATTTTATTTAAAATTTTTTATTCTTTTTTATTTTAACATGCGCCAGTGTCCTAGTGGTGCATAATAAGGATCCTTAACTATAAATATTAAAACTGTGTAATAGGAGTTAACACAATGTCTCTCTCTGGTGGCTCCTTCTTGTTGGTGCACATTCAGAGTCCTGCAGCTGTCCTCTCAAAGTTCAGTTTAATCATCTAGTAAACATGTTTAATATCTTTATGATGGAGTAAACTGTTGAAGACATGAGGTGAGAAGTGACAGAAGATAAAAAGGAAACATGAAGAGGAGAGAAACCTGCAGGGTGGTCGGGTTACTACTGCTTTTGGAGATTAATTTCACTTTGTTTCACTTCATTGCCCCTCCACAGAAAACATATGAATACATGAAATATATATAAATATATAATAAATATATAAAAATATAAAAATATAATAACACATTTATATTATTATTATTATTATTATTATTATTATTATTATTATTATTATTATTATTTATTTTATTTATTATTTATTTATTTTATTTTTTTATGCTTGTTTTAGGCATGTTTGTGAGTCTGTCTGTAAATGTTACTTGTTTGTGATAAAAATTTTAAAAAGAAATTAAAAAAAGAAAGAAATGTATAATAAAAACTAAAAACAGAGACCTTTAAAAAAGGGATTATTTTTTTTTTGTTTATTATTATTTATTTATTATTATTAATTTAACATGTGCCAGTATCCTAGTGGTGCATAATAAGGATCCTGATCTATAAATATAAGTGAACACAATGTCTCCCTCTAGTGCAGGTATGAGCAAACTACGGCCCGTTGGGCTTTTTAATCCGGCCCGTCGAATATTGGTCAAAATTGTCCAAATTATAGTAAAGACCGCATTCATTTTGCCTTTTTCCTGCAAAACCCGGCGTTTCAGTTGATCCCACTCCCCAGTACGAACACTCTAATAGCCCTTATTTAAAAAATTAAAATCTATTTCGACCTCACTCTGACCGTCACCACGGTCTGCACCTTGAATGAAGCCATTCTTCTTCCTATCAGCGAGACCATAATGCATAGTTACTTCTTTCAGCTGGTTTGCAAGTTAAGTTTTCTGTAACTCCCTTCGTACACGTGCGTAATAGAGTAGTATTATTTACTTCTATAGGCTCCGAAAACAAAATCCGCTGTGTGTTATAGCTCACCCGGTAGAGCGGGCGCTCTTACCGCGGTAGGCCGGGGTTCGAATCTACCTTTCTGAACTTTTTATTTAGCCACGGTGTTTGCCTTGTGTTCCCCTTGTGTTTAAAAGGGCGTTTTCATTTTCTTTTTTCATATATTACTGTTTTCCCCTTAAACCTCTGTGCGCAGTAGGTGGGATTGGTTTAGAATTGCCACAACCAAACTGACACCAAACTTTAATGCACTGGCAAAAAAGGGTGACCAACAACACTGTTCCCACTGAAATGAAATGTAAGTTTTCTTTACTTTTTAGTTAATGGCTTTTACTTGTAATTTATATTAGTTCACACAAACACTCTCCATCCATCTGATACTGGCCCGGCCCGTCTGTCAAATTTTAAAACTCATTGTGGCCCCTGAGCCAAAAAGTTTGCCCACCCCTGATTGAAAGCATGATTGCTGAAACGCAGAGCAGACAGACGGTCTACCTGGACGTCATGGATCACCTGCTGCTGCTGTGGAGCTCAGGTAGAACTCTGCTTTAAACATGATGTGTTATTATTCACACCTTTATATTGATCTTTAAATCAGAGAACAAACTGATCACACACACCAACATCAAGTTTTTATTCACAGCTTCAGACCCACTGAAACATTAAAATATCCTCCTGCCGTATGTCGTATCTCAGCATCATTTTACAGCTAAGAGTTTTAGGGACGCTCCAACAGGAATCGACAGAACCTGAAGAGACTTTTGGACTGTTGGACGGACTAAACAAGACATTTAAAGACGTCACCTTAGACTCTGACAGACTGTGCTGCACATGTTTCACTGTTTCCTGATGTTTCCCTTCCTCACTGATTGATTCCATGAATAACAGAACGGACAGATTCATCAACTATTGGTATAACGGTTAGCTGCAGCGGTAGTTCAGTCTGCTCTTAAGGACTCTCTGCTAAGGTCGACTCATTTAACCTGGAAACGATAAGAACACTCTGACAGCATTAATCTGACAGCAGCATCTCAGCCTGCCCTGGTTGTCACGGTAACAGAAACCACAGTGCTAGAATCAGTAATCTGTCAGCAGCTTCTTATCAACACATCAGTTCCACAGACACGCAGCTCAGAAGAGTTAACGACTACTACTAGAGTTCACAGTCTGTAAAGATCATCTTTAATGGACAGAATTTAACAAACGCAAAGGCTGCAACAAAGAGACTCAAAACAACCACAATAAGTTATAAAACAACCTCAAAGACACTCAAACACAATAAGTAGCAGTGTTAGGGGTAGCCTATAGATTGAAAGCATGATTGCTGAGGAGGATGACATTTCATTATATTATATTACATTATATTACATTACATTACACTACATTATATCATATTATACAGGGACATCTCTACAAGTATTAACCTTAAAGAGGGGAAATAAGTCAAAGCCATACTGGACAAACGTGAGTTTTAACAGTTCCTTCTGATAAATGAATTATTTTCTATCAGGTCAGTAATTCAGTTCATGTCAGCCTACGGTGCACACTCGTCTCCTGAGCGTCTAGCAGCGATTAGAGATTAACTATCCAGATTCTAAGTAACTGGAGACTAAACTTTATTTTTCTACTCCTTGTACATCATAAACCCTTTAATATAATAACGACTGGTTGAAATCGGTTGAGGAATGTAGACGTTATAGTGCTTTTTATCCAGAAAAACGGCAGCTCCCCCGTTCACTAGTACAGGGTTACAGGCCAGTCTGGCCAGGTCCATGAAGGCGCCACGTTGACGTATCACTGCAACGGCCTGAAGCGTCCAATGCGGCGTCTATGTATATAGTTCTATGGGAGATTTCATGACTCGCTGGGCGAGCCGACCCAGTGTGCCCGACCCTACTCTGCCTCTGTTTGGCTATACCCTTTGTGACGGCCCCTCTGTGTTTGGATCTTGTACTGTGTTTGCTTTCTCTCATCAGGGCTGCAGACCTGATGAGGCTAATCAGCAGCATGAGACACACCTGGGCCAGATGTGCTACCTGCTTAAAGCCAGAGCCTGCAGCAGTCTGGGTCCGGCAGACCTCCTTGCACATTTCACCTTTGTTAAATGGTTTTGGTTCTTTGTCTTTGTTTTACAGCACAACATCCATGCAGCACAATTTCACACATCCCCTCCCTACACTACTGACTCTACAGACTCCTCCCAGACATTCTTTTGACTTTTTACAGTTTTAGGTTAATAAATCTCTTTATTTATTCAGTATACCTGCGTGTCTCCCGTTTTTGTCACAGCTCTAGAGCCGGGCTGTGACACCTTCCAGACGTCTGCTAAACGCTAACATCTATAAACGATTCTTTTCTCACACACTATGAACATTGTTTTAACGTTTGTATAATGCTAACCAGAGCAATGAACTAGAAAGGCCCGAATATTGGCAGTTTTATGAAAATTGATGTTGAATCAAAGTGACTTTAATAATGAAATAGCATACGAAACGTTGGTCTGTTTCATTGCTGCTTTGGTGCTCGGCCCTCGGGTATCTTCGGACCGAGTACCTTTGGACTACGGGAACAAAAACGTGAGCTGCCGGGTCTAGCATGCTCTCTTTCTCCTTCTAAACACATAGACATGTAAACTGAGAGAGATTTACTCAGTGATGCAGCCTACATACAATTCTCTCCAATATTAGCTAATAGTTAGTTTAGATCAGTAAATGTCTCAGTTCATGAGGCCGGCCACCCACGTTTTCTTTTTCTAAAAGGTTTGCATCCTGACCTGAGATGATCTTTAAATCAGAGAACCACCTGATCACACACACCAACATCAAGTTTTTATTCACAGCTTCAGACCCACTGAAACACTAAAATATCCTCCTGCACCATGTCGTATCTCAGCATCATTTTACAGCTAAGAGTTTTAGGGACGCTCCAACAGGAACCGACAGCTCTGAAGAGACTTTTGGACTGTTGGACGGACTAAACAAGACATTTAAAGACGTCACCTTAGACTCTGACAGACTGTGCTGCACATGTTTCACTGTTTCCTGATGTTTCCCTTCCTCACTGATTGATTCCATGAATAACAGAACGGACAGATTCATCAACTATTGGTATAACGGTTAGTTGCAGCAGTAGTTCAGTCTGCTCTTAAGGACTCTCTGCTGTGGTCAACACATTTACATGGAAATGATAAGATCACTCTGACAGCATTAATCTGACAGCAGCATCTCAGCCTGCCCTGGTTGTCACGGTAACAGAAACCACAGTCCTAGAATTAATAATCTGTCAACAGCTTCTTATCAACACATCAGTTCCTCAGACACGCAGCTCAGAGGAGGATAAATATCATGTGTAAAACTAAAGAAGAGTAAATGATGAGTGAAGCTGCAGCTCTTCCAGTGAGGACAGCACACACAGAGCAGAGAGACGGTCTACCTGGACGTCATGGATCACCTGCTGCTGCTGCTGCTGCTGCTGCTGCTGCTGTGGAGCTCAGGTAGGACTCTGCTTTACACATCATGTGTTATTATTCACACCTTTATATTGATCTTTAAACCAGAGAACCACCTGATCACACACACACCCTTATATATATCTATACTAGTAGTACAACCTCATACTATACTAGCAGTACGTACTAGTAAGATGTGATTTCCAATAATAAATATATTCATACATTTGCATAAAGCAGCATATTTGTCCACTCCCATGTTGGTAAGAGTATTAAATACTTAACAAATCTCCCTTTAAGGTTCATTTTGAACGGATAAAAAATGTGTGATTAATTTGTGATTAATCATGATTAAATATTTTAATTGATTGACAGCCCTAATTTAAAGGAAAAAAAGGATTTGTGTGGCCCTACGCAGCTGCATATTCAGCGTATCGGGCGGGCCGACGCTGATCACCTCCACACACATCACATCACATCACATCACATCACATCACATCACCTACACACTCAAAGGAAGAAAAGGCAAAAAGGGAACATGGATGCTGTAAAACCGTACACATTAAAATTGATTAAAATAGTTAATCTGGATTAATCACAAATTAATCACACATTTTGTATCCGTTCAAAGTGAACCTTAAAGGGAGATTTGTAAAGTATTTAATACTCTTATCAACATGGGAGTGGACAAATTGTGCTAATTTATTTATACTGTATATATATATATTTATTATTGTAAATCAATTAACAACACAAAACAATGACAGATATTGTCCAGAATATTGTCCTAATTTTCATAACTAAGTAGAAATGTATAAAGAAAAGAAAACAGAAATAAATAAGTTTGGGGAAATAAATAAGGAAGAAAATGCAAAGGGAAAATAAATATATACAATTTAATAATTTATAAATTCATTTATTAATTTAAAATAATAGAAAATAAATGTAAAAATAAATAGATCAATTTAAATGTCAATAAAATGAATACATAAATACTAGGACTGTCAATCAATTAAAATAGTTAATCATGATTAATCACACATTTTTATATCCGTTCAAAATTAACCTTAAAGGGAGATTTGTCAGGTATTTAATCCTCTTATCAACATGGGAGTGGACAAATATGCTGCTTTATGCAAATGTATGTATATATTTATTATTGTAAATTAATTAACAACACAAAACAATGACAGACATTGTCCAGAATATTGTACTAATTTTCATAATGAAGTAGAAATGTATAAAGAAAAGAAAACAGAAATAAATAAGTCAAGGGATAAGGGCCCCCTTTGAAAACGGACATGCCTTTTCCTTATGTGTTCTAGTCTCATATGATACCTGTATCTTCACTCCAGCTTTAAAACTGAGCCGCTACAACCTTAAAATCAAAGTTGTGTTAATGCATTAAAGAAATGAATGGCACTAAAACATATTTGCTTTAACACATTAACTTTGACAGCCCTGGTTATAATCTTTAATATTTTCACCAAATCAAACCAAGTGTTTGATTCTACCTTTAGTCAGTTGTTATTGCTGTAGTCAGTGGAGCCGTATGTGTACTCAGTAATGATCTCTCTGGGCGGTGGGCTTCATGGTTAGTGACTGAGTCCGCCATAGATTCAGACTCATGACACATTGAGAGGAAACGATGCAGCACGTTATCAGTGATGCTGTTTGTAAGCTGCTCTGATTGATATCAGCCTCACTGTCTCCTGTTCACTCTCCTACAGCCAGATCTGAGCTGCATAGACTTACTGCTAATGCTAACACAACAATTCCTGCTGCTGCTGCTTCACATTAAAACACCTCAACTGGACAAACACAGTGGACTTTTATTGTGAAGCAGCCACAGGAAACCCAACGTATTCATCACTGAGGACAAAAAAAAGGAGAGACCATAGACATATATATGTCTATATATATATATATATATATATGTGTCTATATATATATATATATATATATACATAGACATGTATACATAGACATATATAAATTACATAGACGGGCTCCTAAAAATCAGGGAAAGGGCTATAAATTAACGAAATTTTAAGATGATCGAGGGGGCCGAAAACTGGAGCTCTGGCCCTTTCCCCCGCGGAGTTATGATATTTCAAAGTTTTCCCAAATTGTCTGCGCTCTCAGCGCAACCCTTCATCTGTCCACCAGATGGCAGGCTCTTTGGGTATTGACATTGAACGGGGTTGTCCTTAATCATTCGGGTATTGCCATCGGACGATGCCCAAAATATGACCTTAATTGGTTAAAGGTCAAGAAAGGTCAACGCGTCCACTGGTAATACATTAACATTGACATTTTCTGTGTTTATATTTCCAAAACCATTGATTTGTTCCTTCCCTAGAGGCGGAGCTTCCCGTGTGCCAAGTTTGAAGTAAATCAGAGAAATTTGATAAAATGGCTCAAAACACTCTGAGAGACAGAAATCCAATTCCAAGTCGCTACGATTGGCCGAGGTATTGCCATTGGACAAGGTCCACTCGGCATGCCTGAAGCTCTGCAGTAAGGTATGTGAAGTGGACTTGATTTGTCCACTTCACATACCTTACTGCAGAACCTCGGGTATGCCGAGTGGACAGAGGCCATATCTACAAAGTGCCTTGGGCAAGGAGGCTGAAAGCTACAGGGCTAGTTCCTGGAGGCCAAGGCACCAATCGCTGCATCGGGCTGAAGCGTCCAATGCAGCGTCTATGTATATATTTCTATGGGAGATTTCATGACTCAAGCGGCCGAAATGGGTTTCCTCAGGAGGGTGGCTGGCGTCTCCCTTAGAGATAGGGTAAGAAGCTCAGTCATCCGTGAGGGACTCGGAGTAGAGTCCTTGCTCCTTTGCGTCGAAAGGAGCCAGTTGAGGTGGTTCGGGCATCTAGCACGGATGCCTCCTGGGCGCCTCCCTTGGGAGGTGTTCCAGGCACGACCAGCTGGGAGGAGACCACGGGGAAGACCCAGGACTAGATGGAGAGATTATATCTCTACTCTGGCCTAGGAACGCCTCGGGATCCCCCAGTCAGAGCTGGTTAATGTGGCCCGGGAAAGGGAAGTTTGGGGTCCCCTGCTGGAGCTGTTGCCCCCGCGACCCGATCCCGGATAAGCGGTTGAAGATGGATGGATGGACTGGGCGTGCCGACCCTCTATGCCCGACCCTACTCTGCCTCTGTTTGGCTATACCCTTCCAGATGTTCCAGGCGTCTGCTAAACGCTAACATTAGCCTAGCTATAGTGCTAACCAGCGCAATGAACTAGAAAGACTGAATATTGGCAGTTTTATGAAAATTGATGGTGAATCAAAGTGAATTTAATAATGAAATAGCATACGAAAATTGTAAAAAACGTACCGTCGTTGGTTTGTAGTGGCCAAACGGCGGTACTACAACATCCGTGTCCATCACGTGATGCCATTGGGACGATTTTTAGTAGTTTTGTTCTACAAAAGAACCTAGATATTGCTACTGATGGATAATACACACCAAGTCAAAGTTGTGACAAGCATTATTGTGTGATTAGTTGAAGAATCACACAAAATACCAGTTTTGCAGTGTTGTTTTTTGCACAATTTATTTTTGAAATTGGCAAGTTTCTGAGAAATAAAAAGGCAGCTGGCCATAAATAACAAATTATAACTTTTTTAAATATAAAAACTCCACAATCTTATACACACTTTATTCTGCTTTCATGACATAATTTACCACACCGCCTTTATTAGTGCACAGCGGACTGGAGTAGATCCTGAAATTAGCACCGCTATGTACTGAATCCACAATCATGAAATACTGAAAGATTCACTTATTGTTCTGCGTACTGCCGACTAAATGAAGGATTAAGTTTGCAGACTGTAAACACTGAAGTATACTCAAGCAAGACGCATCACATGACTGATGGCCGGGCCGGTCTCAAGGCACCCTGTCAGCGGCTCCGTCACATCTCCAAAACCGTTGCAAGACATTTCCAAACAGGCGTTATTTGGATAAACTGAACACATCTTGGGAATCTAAGTTTACTTTCTCGCATTAATACATATTAAAACTAAATAAAGTGACATATTAACAGCTTTTATCTCACATGACTGACGGCCGGTCTCAAGGCACCGCGCCAGCGGCTCCGTCACGTCTCCATAAATATACTTAAACAATAAATATTTGTGTATTTCTACAGGACTCCAGGCTGAAGAAAATCACAACTCAACAGGTAAATAAAAAAAGAGAAATAAAGAAATAAAGTCAAGTCTCAGTTTAATCTTTTCTTAAATTCACCTCTTTTACTGACGACTCTCTTGTTTCTGTTCAGAGTCCGTCAGGTTGGTGGGAGGAGACAGTCGCTGTGCAGGAACACTGGAGCTGAAACATCAGGGAGACTGGAGACCAGTGGGTAACTATTACTCTGACTGGACCCTGAAGGCAGCAGCTGCTGCCTGCAGAGACTTGGACTGTGGCTCTGCTGTTTCTGTAGAACAGAGAGAGGAGTCCTCACAGAGATCTGTGTGGTTGATCAGGTCTGTCTGTGTTCAGTCTGGATCTGCTCTGAGGGAGTGTGCAACATCAGGTTACTCTAACTCCATCCTGAATCTCACCTGCTCAGGTAAGCCCATCAGTGACATCATCAGTGACATCATCTATGACAGTAATGTACCCATAATGACTCACACATGCAGCAGCTAGAATCCCAGCAGACTGTCTCCAGCAGCCATGATGGAGTCTGTTGATCTGCTGCCTCCGTAAATCAGCTGCTGAATGCACCAAGATATATATCTGTAGATGTGAAATAGGCTTGTCGCGGTAGTCGGTGTTACATGGTGGTCGGGCACACACCGATTACATTACGTCCCCACCGTCCCCACCGTCCCCACCGTCCCCACCGTCCTCACCCTCGTCTTGCTTTTTATACAGTAATAAAACCCATTTACTTTATGTTGGTGTGTCAGCGGCATGTTATCAACAGATAGTCAGACGACGGACGCTACGATCTGAAAGTGAATTCATCTGCTCCGTAAGGAGTCAGCTCAGAGTAGCAGGAGTCAGGTTTCACACACGACAAGACGATGGCGGAGGATTTGGTGTCGAAGCGAAAAGCAAACGCACCTATTTGGCAATATTTCAGATTTAAACCCAAATGCTGTGATGGATCCACAACGTTAATGAGGTAATCTCCGTGAGGAGGACAGAGCGGTCACAGCCGGTGTGTGCGGCGCAGCGGCGCCAGGTAGACCTCTACAGCTCCTCAACAAAAGCTCTACTGGAGAGGCGAGACACACCGCCACCCGGCGGTAGAGATCAGAGTCAGCACGCTACACATGTTGACCGTACTCTGTTCTTGTAAAATGTCCGGTGTAATACATGTCTGCTGCTTCAGGAGTCCCCTCGGCCAACCAGCAACCAGCCTGAAAGGACTCCTTCTTCAGCTTTACAGCTTTCTGGAGATGAACTCATGTTGGAACTGTTCTGAGTCCAGTTGGAATCACTGAATTGTTGTTAATGACATCTTTTTATTGAGTGTCTGGTGTCTTTTATCTCTCTCTATTTCATCTTCTATCATCTCTCCAGACTCTGTCAGGCTGGTGAATGGGACTAGTCTGTGCTCAGGCAGACTGGAGGTGAAGACTAACCCCTCTAACCAGTGGTGGTCCTCAGTGTGTGAAGCTGACTTTGACCAGCAGGATGCAGAGGTGGTCTGTAGGGAGCTTGGCTGTGGGGCTCCTTCAGTCCTCCAGGGGGCGCTCTATGGAGACGTGGAGGCTTCAATGTGGACCAAAGAGTTCCAGTGTGGAGGAACTGAGTCTGCTCTCCTGGACTGTAGAAGCTCAGGCTCAGACAGAAACACCTGCTCACCTGGCAAAGCTGTTGGACTCACCTGCTCAGGTAGAAGAGGAGCTGTAGCTCTGATCTGGTTCATTTCTGTTCTAATGAAACTCACTTTATTCTTTTACTGACGACTCTCTTGTTTCTGTTCAGAGCCTGTCAGGTTGGTGGGAGGAGACAGTCGCTGTGCAGGAACACTGGAGGTGAAACAGGGAGACTGGAGACCAGTGGGTAACTATTACTCTGACTGGACCCTGAAGGAAGCAGCAGCTGCCTGCAGAGACTTGGACTGTGGCTCTGCTGTTTCTGTAGAACGGAGAAAGGAGTCCTCAGTCAGATCTGTGTGGAGGATCAGGTCTGTCTGTGTTCAGTCTGGATCTGCTCTGAGGGAGTGTGCAACATCAGATTACTCTAACTCCATCCTGAATCTCACCTGCTCAGGTAAGCCCATCAGTGACATCATCTATGACATCATCTATGACAGCAATGTTTCCAGTATGTTCCTTCCTCCGTCACAGTGACAGTCGGTGGTTTCCATTGGACTGAACTGTAAAGTTATCCAGGACAATGACATCCTAAAGTGTAGAGAAGTGTATGGAGAGCTGTTTTAACATTTAATAGCTCAGCTTGACTATCAAGAATTAACATTAGAGATATCTACAACTACATTCTGACTAGTCGTAATCACATTGTGACTAGTCAGAGTTCTTATTCCAGATATCTATAACCTCATTGTGACTAGTCCAAATGATAGTTAGAAATATCTGTAATGCAGTTCTGACTATCCTAAATAACAGTTACAGATATCTCAAACCTCATTATGACCAGTCAGAATTAAATTGTAGATATCTGTAATGAGAAACCCCATACACATGAATGGTAAAAGTAGTTTTAATCGTACTAGTCTAAATGTAATTACAGATATCTAGAATTAGAGTTATGACTAGTCTAAATGTAAATACAAATATCTATAATTAGAGTTATGACTAGTCTAAATGTAATTACAGATGTATAGAATTAGAGTTATGACTAGTCTAAACAGCGTTGCAGATATCTCTGATGAATCTCCTGTCCAGCTATTAAATGTTTAAACAGTTTGCCATAGAAGTGGGCTTGTTTCTGAAAGCTTCAAACTCTCCACAGACTGCTGAGCTTCACCTGACAGGACACACCTGTCTGTCTGGAGGCCTTTCCCATTTCACAGTTCCTACATCCTCCATTCCTTTCCTCGCCTCCTCTCCTCGCCTCCTCTCCTCACGTCTTAGTCCCGCCCACCAGAGATGTGAGCTGAGGAGGCGAGGAAGAGACGCGAGGAGAGAGGAGTTGAGGCAACAGGCTTTTAACAAAATGAGACCTCCTCTCCTCAGAGCCGTCATTTTAAAGCCACATCAATTAAATATGACATGTGGCCTCTTTGATACGTCACAGGTGTCTCTGTTCACATTTCTATTTCATCAACATGTGTGTTATTTTAACTAAATTCTATATTCACCCACCAGCAGCTCATTTTATATGAATGTTCCCTTTAAACCAGAAGGCTGGATTTATTCTATTACATCAGGGCTGTGTATTGGAAAGAATCTGGTGATATGATACGTATCATGATACAGGGGTTACCATTCAGTATATCATGATATATTGTCATTTCTTTAAATTTAATTTTATGAAAACTGTCATAGTATAAAGAACACAACATCATATGCATAAAATCTGAGTAAAATAAGTTACTTTTTAATGCAATTAACGTTTATCACAGTCCCTGTAACATCCAACATCATAGCACTACGTTGGCTAACACTTCATTTTACAGCTCCGCAACTTCCATGGTGATTAGGTGATAATTAGCAAGTAACCTATTTGATATTTCTTTAGAATTACTGCTAAATTACCCCAATATTTACCTCAAAATCTATCTAAGACTACTTTATTATAAACATTATTTACTAATTATCTGCTAAAATATCATGTAAAGGTTCAAATAGGGCCCTGAGGCTTGAGAAGAGGCTGTGTGCTGCTAGATAATCGATGGCAGGGACCGCTCTGAACTCCTCCAGTTGGAATCACTGAATTGTTGTTAATGACATCTTTTTATTGAGTGTCTGGTGTCTTTTATCTCTCTCTATTTCATCTTCTATCATCTCTCCAGACTCTGTCAGGCTGGTGAATGGGGCTAGTCTGTGCTCAGGCAGACTGGAGGTGAAGACTAACCACTCTAACCAGTGGTGGTCCTCAGTGTGTGAAGCTGACTTTGACCAGCAGGATGCAGAGGTGGTCTGTAGGGAGCTTGGCTGTGGGGCTCCTTCAGTCCTCCAGGGGGCGCTCTATGGAGACGTGGAGGCTTCAATGTGGACCAAAGAGTTCCAGTGTGGAGGAACTGAGTCTGCTCTCCTGGACTGTAGAAGCTCAGGCTCAGATAGAAACACCTGCTCACCTGGCAAAGCTGTTGGACTCACCTGCTCAGGTAGAAGAGGAGCTGCAGCTCTGATCTGGTTCATTTCTGTTCTAATGAAACTCACTTTATTCTTTTACTGACGACTCTCTTGTTTCTGTTCAGAGCCTGTCAGGTTGGTGGGAGGAGACAGTCGCTGTGCAGGAACACTGGAGCTGAAACATCAGGGAGACTGGAGACCAGCTGGTGACCGTTACTCTGACTGGACCCCTGTCTGGACCCTGAAGGAAGCAGCAGCTGCCTGCAGAGACTTGGACTGTGGCTCTGCTGTTTCTGTAGAACAGAGAGAGGAGTCCTCACGGAGATCTGTGTGGTGGATCATGTCTGAATGTGTTCAGTCTGGATCTGCTCTGAGGGAGTGTGCAACATCAGGTTCCTCTGACTCCATCCTGAATCTCACCTGCTCAGGTAAGCCCATCAGTGACATCATCTATGACATCATCTATGACAGTAATGTTTCCAGTATGTTCCTTCCTCCGTCACAGTGACAGTCGGTGGTTTCCATTGGACTGAACTGTAAAGTTATCCAGGACAATGACATCCTAAAGTGTAGAGAAGTGTATGGAGAGCTGTTTTAACATTTAATAGCTCAGCTTGACTATCAAGAATTAACATTAGAGATCAAATCAAATCAAATCAATTTATTTTTGTATAGCGTCAAATCACAACAGAAGTTATCTCAAGACGCTTTATATGTAGAGCAGGTCTATGACCGTACACCATAGTTTTGAGACCCAACAGGATCCACCAAGCGCACTGTGGCCAGGAAAAACTCCCCGATTACTGGGAAGAAACCTGGAGCAGAACCGGGCGCAGGGCGGGCGGCCATCTGCCGAGACCGGCTGGGGGGACAGATAGATAGAGAGAGAGAGAGAGAGAGATAGAGAGAGAGAGAGAGAGAGAGAGAGAGAGAGAGATATAGAAGCAGCCACAATAGCAGTCTAGCAGCTGTAATAACTAATACAAGTAGGGCTGATAACACAAAACCAATAGTGGTGGATGGAAAGAGTGATAATACAACTATCGGAAAGCCAGCACTGTCCAGCATCTCTCCTCAGTACGTCCATGTGTGTTGGTGTGGGACGTACCTGCGATCGATGCCCGTGCATTGGTTCCTGCAGCATCAGCATGCTTGCTGGGAGCTCTTGATGTCTTTGGCAGTGATTGAGAAGTGTTATTCTCCAGGCTGCCACATTGTCATTAGGTGTTGGAAATCCCTCGTTAGCATTGGTAGTCCCTCGTACAGGCGTAGTTAATTAGGGATGGTAGCAGTTGGTGTCAAGCAGGCACCGACGCGGCAGCAGATGCAGCCACAATACCGGAGACCACCAAGATCCAGGTGAAACCCTGCTCCAAGTGTACCCATGCTCCAGGTATAACCTCGCTCCAGGTGTGACCCCGCTCCAGGTATGACCTCACTCCAGGTGTGACCCCGCTCCACGGTTAGCTGCGAGATAAGGAGGCACAAGGACTCCCGGGAAGGAATGAAGTTAGTAACAACATGGACATGGGACATGAGTATATACAGAAGGAGAGGGGAGCTCAGTGTGTCATAGGAAGTTCCTTATGACAGTGTGTCATAGGAAGTCCCCCGGCAGTCTATGCCTATAGCAGCTTAAGTATAAGCGTTATCAAAGAGGAAAGTCTTTAGCCTACTCTTAAATGTAGAGACGGCGTCTGCCTCCCGGACTGAAACTGGGAGCTGGTTCCAGAGAAGAGGAGCTTGATAGCTGAAGGCTCTGGCTCCCATTCTACGTTTGGAGACTCTAGGAACCTCAAGTAACCCTGCATTCTGTGAGCGCAGTGCTCTAGTGGGGTAGTAGGGTACTATGAGCTCTTTAAGATATGATGGGGCCTGACCGTTTAGCGCTTTGTAGGTGAGGAGGACGATTTTAAAATCTATTCTGGATTTTACAGGCAGCCAGTGCAGAGAAGCTAATACAGGCGTAATATGATCTCTTTTTCTAGTTCTAGTCAGTACACGTGCTGCAGCATTCTGGATCAACTGGAGAGTCTTAAGAGACATTATTGGAGCAGCTGATAATAGGGAATTGCAGTAATCGAGTCTAGAGGTAACAATATTGTAGATATCTACAACTACATTCTGACTAGTCGTAATCACATTGTGACTAGTCAGAGATCTTATTCCAGATATCTATAACCTCCAAATGAGTCCAAATGATAGTTAAAATATAGTTTATAAGATAGTTAGAATTGGGATGTCCTTCAAGATGGAGCGCTGAGATCGATTTCTGGATCACAAGCCGGAGCATCGAGGATCGAGGAGACGAGGTGGCACAAGATCAGGTCCACTTTGTTGAACGGAGGGTCAACAAAAATGAAACGTAAACGGCGGTGCATTGAACACTCTGTTGTGCTACGCTAATGCACTGCCTTTATAATACGGTGGGGTTCGTGCACGTCGCTGCTGATTGGGTAACACCTCTGACACACCCACCAGATGAGAGGAAACGCACCTCAAAGCCTGTTGTGCACCATTTCCAGGAAACACGCCGTTCAACCCGGAAACCGTAGCAAACCAGTGCACGCTGTTTTCAGACTGAACGTGCTCCGGCTCTCAGCCAATCATCTCTTTGTGTTTACAGACCTGCTGCTTCAGCCCAACATCTCTGGGTCCTCCTCCGTGGACCGAGTCTCCGAGGCCCAGCAGCAGGGGTTTCACGTGCTCAGGGGCTCCACCTTCACCATCAGCTGCTCCGTCCAGCCACAGTACCCAGGAGGCTCCTTCCATCTCACCTTCACCTCCTCCACCTCAGCACTCAACTACACCCAGCCAGCTGTCAATCACTCCGCCCACTTCCTGTTTCCTGCTGCAGTGCCCGCCCACCAAGGAAGCTACAGATGTGTTTATCACGTCTATGTTTTTTCTCACGACTTCTTCTCTGAGAGCCGTCTGATCTCTCTCACCGTCGCAGGTAAGCTGACTGTTTACATGCAGGTTTGGAAAATGTGGAAATGATCAGCTGACAACAGAGAAGCTTTCATTCTCTAATCAACGATCGGGCTTATTTTAATAATTAAGGACTTTGATTATTTCATAAGAACTTTACTTAATTTTGTATTTATTTTTTTTTTAAGTTATTTTTTTGGGGGCATTTTCCATTTTTATTCAGAGGACAGTGGATAGAGTCTTGGAAAGGGGGGAGAGAGAGTGGATGCGGAAAGGGCCACAGGCCTGATTCGAACCCGGGCCGCCGCGGTCAGGACCAAGCCTTGATACATGGACGCCCGCTCTACCAACTGAGCTAACCCAGGCGCCCCTTAATTTTGTATTTTAATATTTTCTTTTTCCATAAGAATTTTATTTAATTTTGTACTTACGGAATTTTCTTATTTCATAAGATTTTGCATATTTTTGTACTTAAGGAATTTACGTAATTTTGTGGTTATGAATTTTGCTCATCTTTTTTATAATTAAGGACTTTAATTAATTTGTAATGAAGGATTTTTTTTATTTCATAAGAATTTTACTTAATTTTGTAATTCAGGATTTTTTTTTAATTTCATTATAATTTTCCTTATCTTTGTATTTAAGAAGTTTGATGAATTTTGTCGGAGCCTTCAGAGATCATAGCGATTAAAACATGAATAAAAGTTAGAAGTTTATTCTACGTGGAGATGACGTCACTTTAGGACGTCTGCTCACAACTGATTACAGAGAGAGATGTAGTACTAGTACTTCATTTAAGTAGTACTAGTAGTACTTCATCAAAGTGCTTTAAGGGTTATGACATGTTCAGTCATAATAAGTCTGTGCATGTTGTTGTTTGTGGAATGACACTGTGACTACTGTCATTGTGTTCCACATGTCATATAGTAACCACACTTGTACAAAGTGGATGAATGTCAACAGCAAACAGTCTGCTGGAGGACGGAGCATGTTTGGTTGTAAACATATAAAAGTCTCACTAAAGTCACGTCAGTTGTATTTCTACAGATTAATCTCAGAGGACTTTCTAATCTGTCCAACAAAGAACAGTCTCCGTCCTCAGAGCCTGGATTCACATAAAGAGGATTGAAGAAGTGCTTTTAGATTTCAGGTCACTACAGTTTGTGTTTAATGGGAGCTGTTGGACTCATGATGTCATGTGATGTGATGTGATGACTGTCCATGTGTTTGATCAGATCTAAGGCCTTTCATCATCAGAGCCATCGTCCTGCCGCTGATTCTGCTGTTGGCGAACATTGGCCTTTACTTCTACTATAAGGTACTGACACACGTCTGTTGTTCAGACCGCTGACTGACATGAAGCACTCAGTCTGTGTTTATTGAAGTGAAGAGAGAGGAGTGATGCAGGAAGTCACATCTGTGTGCTGTCATGTGTCTCCAGGGCAAGAGGGGGCAGAGGCCGAGCAGACGGGAGAAGGCTGAGCCGGATTATTATAACCTGGGTGTTCCTGCAGCTGAAGAGGAAGGAGCTCAGGGAGCAGAGTAGCACCTCCAAGGAGCTCATCTCACATCCAGATGGATTTATAACACACAACCCAGCAGCAGCTCATTTTAGACGCATGTTCCCTTTAAACAAGAAGGCTGCTTCTATTCTATTACATCATATACTATATCTGTTTCACTCTCAACATGAAAACCAACAATGTGTTAGTCTCTTGTAGCCCATTGGTTCCTCCTGAAGATGTAAATCTCTAAAAACACCTCACAAACATAAAGTGTCATTGAAAACTAGACTTGAAAGCAGGAATACCGGAGTCCGACCCAGGCCGATCGGGAACAATGCTTTATATTAAATTAAGATAAATGTAGAACATTGATATATATCCTCTAAAGTCTGTATTACCAGTCAAATCTGAAGACAACTGAAGAATGACATCCTGAGATCAGAGTAAAAACATGTCACCGACTGTTGGATCTGTAGATCTGGAGCACATCCAGGGTTGGTGAAGCACATCTGCTGCCACGTTGACAATCTGTTGGTGTTTGTGACTCAACAATATCTATAATGAATGAATCAAAGTCATGTAGCCAGCAAACAAAGGAGAGTATTAAAAACCAGAGGCTGTTTTCACACCAGTTTCATCTGGTTAGTGACACATGAACTTTATGAGCTCACTTTAGCGCTCCCTTGTGGTTCACATGGCTCATTTATTGTTGTGAGCAGGATCACATTTAGCTTATAAAATAACCATAATAATACAAATGGGAGCAAAATATAAGAGTATTAACAGCTTATAGTGTGATGAAGGAATTTTAGTATTTCATTAGAATTTAGCTTAATTTTGTACATAAGGAAAATTTATAATTGAAGATTTTACTTTTACTTTTTTCTAATGAAGGATTTTGCTTATTTCATAAGAATTTCACTTAATATTATAATTAAGGATTTTGCAAATTTTCATGATTAAATTCTTATTTTTTAAGAATGTCACTTAATGCTGTAATAAAGGATTCGATGATTTTCATAATTAAGTAATTTACTTATTTTTTATGAATTTTACTTAATTTTGTAATTAAGGATTTTCTTATTACATAAGTATTTTACTTAATTTTATTTCAGTAGAATTTGGCTAATTTCTGTAAATAAGGAGTTTACTTAATTTTGCACTTAAAGAATGTGCTTAATTTCTATGAATTTTACTTACTTTTACATTTAAGGAATTTATTTAATTTTTTTACTTTGGGAATTTTCTTGATGTTGTACTTAACAAATTTACACAAATTTATAATTGAGGATTTTACTGTTACTACTTTTTTCTAATGAAGGATTTTGCTAATTTCATGATTAAGTACTTATTTTTTAAGAATTTCACTTAATGCTGTAATCAAGGATTTGCAAATTTTCATAGTTAAGTAATTTACTTATTTTTTTAAGAATTTTGCTTAATTGTTTTAATTAAGGAATTTTCTTATTACATAGGAATTTTCCTTAATTTTATTTCAGTAGAATTTGGCAAATTTTTGTACATAAGGAGTTTACTTAATTTTGCACTAAAAAAATGTCCTTAATTTCTATGAATTTTACTTTTTCATTTAAGGAATTTATTGAATTTTGTACTTTGGGAATTTTCTTGATGTTGTACTTAACAAATTTACACAAATTTATAATTGAGGATTTTACTGTTACTATTTTTTTCTAATGAAGGATTTTGCTAATTTCCTAAGAATTTCACTTAATATTATAATTAAGGATTTTGCAAATTTTCATGATTAAGTACTTATTTTTTAAGAATTTCACTTAATGCTGTAATAAAGGATTTGATGATTTTTATAATTAAGTAATTTACTTATTTTTTAAGAACTTTACTTAATTTTGTAATTAAGGGATTTTCTTATTACATAAGTATTTTACTTCATTTTATTAAGAATTTGGCTAATTTCTGTAAATAAGGTGTTTACTTAATTTTGCACTTAAAGAATGTGCTTAATTTCTATGAATTTTACTTTTGTATGTAAGGAATTTACCAAATTTTGTAATTGCGGAATTTTCTTGATGTTGTACTTAACAAATTTACACAAATTTATAATTGAGGATTTTACTTTTACTACTTTTTTTTCTAATGAAGGATTTTGCTCATTTCATAAGAATTTCACTTAATGCTGTAATAAAGGATTTTGCAAATTTTCATGATTAAGTACTTATTTGTTTAAGAATTTTACTTAATGCTGTAATAAAGGATTTGACGATTTTTATAATTAAGTAATTTACTTATTTTTTAAGAATCTTACTTAATTTTGTAATTAAGGGATTTTCTTATTACATAAGTATTTTAGTTTGAAGTATATGTATAAAGAAAAATACAGAAATAAATAAGTGAACGGCTCATACACAGTCATTACAGTAAGTAGGTTTGGGGAAATAAATAAGTGAAATGCAAAAGGAAAATCGTGCAGGAATAAATAAATAAATAATAATGCAAAATAAATAAATAAATGTAAAAATGAATGAAAATAGATCAATGAATAAATAAAAGGAGTAAATAAATAAGGGAATAAATACAAATATAAATAAATATGACAGAATTATCAATTTATGTCACATTTTATCAATTGATTAATGGCTACATTTATTCTTGATATTATTTTTGCTATATTTAGTGGCATATTTATTTATTTTTTATTTTGCCAGGTTCGATCCTCCAGAATGTACACATTAATAATTATAATCCATTAATATATAATACAGGATATACCATGAAATGGGTCGTACTGTATAATGAGTACTTTTACTTCTGATACTTTAAGTACATTTTGGTGATAGAGGTACTTCTTCCACCACTGAACATGGTAACTACCCATCTATCTGTTTAGAGGAGGGATCTGTTTATTTTAGTATTATTTAATTCCAGTCAATAGTGGACCCAAATCCAACCTGTGATTTCTTGTTTTTCTATGTGTGTATATATATATAATTTTTGATTATTATTATTATTTTTTTATTTATTTCCTTGCAAATCTCGCGCTCCCCACTCCAGTCCAGCAGGTGGAGGTTATGCACCTTTAAGCTGGTTTGCCAACCGCCAATAAACACCAAAGAAGAAGAAGAAAAAGTGTACTGTCCCTTTAATACTTTCTCTTTAGCGCGTTTTGGACTCTGTCGCTCTCCGTAGTTCCAAGGCCTATGGAAGGAGGATAGATCCTGGGTCATGTGTCTAGTAACACGCATGCGCAGTGTAACTGAAGTGCAGACCAAATTCTACTGTGCATGTGCAATACCCCCTCCCCGTATTTATGACACGTTGATGACGCGTGATTAAGCCTCCTTTTCATAGGCCTTGCGTAGTTCCAGGAGGTTGTTGTGTTTTTCTCTGCTGCTGCGCCACTGATTCACATCCCGAGAGATTCAGACCTTAACGGAGAGACTCAGACCTTAACGGAGAGACTCAGACCTTAACGGAGAGACTCAGACCTTAACGGAGAGACTCAGACCTTAACGGAGAGACTCAGACCTTAACGGAGAGACTCGGAGTTTAACGGAGAGACTCAGTGTTTAACGGGACTGAGTTCACCGTAGAGATGTCCGGAGGAACCCATCTGGAGAACGCGAACCCGGTGATCTTCCAGCGGTCCGGAGACAGACTGATGACTCCGAGAGACGAAGACGAAGACATCCACGACCCCATCGACCCCCGAGAGATCTTCGATATCCTCTTTATACAACTACCTATACCTACATATATCTAGTTATATAACTAGTTAGTCTTCCTCTAGTTTAGACTGGTTCATATTCAGTTAGTTAGTCTTCCTCTAGTTTAGACTGGTTTATATTCAGTTAGTTGGTCTTCCTCTAGTTTAGACTGGTTCATATTCAGTTAGTTGGTCTTCCTCTAGTTTAGACTGGTTCATATTCAGTTAGTTGGTCTTCCTCTAGTTTAGACTGGTTCATATTCAGTTAGTTGGTCTTCCTCTAGTTTAGACTGGTTCATATTCAGTTAGTTGGTCTTCCTCTAGTTTAGACTGGTTCATATTCAGTTAGTTGGTCTTCCTCTAGTTTAGACTGGTTCATATTCAGTTAGTTGGTCTTCCTCTAGTTTAGACTGGTTTATATTCAGTTAGTTGGTCTTCCTCTACTTTAGACTGGTTTATATTCAGTTGGTCTTCCTCTAGTTTAGACTGGTTCATATTCAGTTAGTTAGTCTTCCTCTAGTTCAGACTGGTTCATATTCAGTTAGTTGGTCTTCCTCTAGTTTAGACTGGTTTATATTCAGTTAGTTGGTCTTCCTCTAGTTTAGACTGGTTCATATTCAGTTAGTTGGTCTTCCTCTAGTTTAGACTGGTTTATATTCAGTTAGTTGGTCTTCCTCTAGTTTAGACTGGTTCATATTCAGTTAGTTAGTCTTCCTCTAGTTCAGACTGGTTTATATTCAGTTGGTCTTCCTCTAGTTTAGACTGGTTTATATTCAGTTAGTTGGTCTCCCTCTAGTTTAGACTGGTTTATATTCAGTTAGTTGGTCTTCCTCTACTTTAGACTGGTTTATATTCAGTTGGTCTTCCTCTAGTTTAGACTGGTTTATATTCAGTTGGTCTTCCTCTAGTTTAGACTGGTTCATATTCAGTTAGTTAGTCTTCCTCTAGTTTAGACTGGTTTATATTCAGTTAGTTGGTCTTCCTCTAGTTTAGACTGGTTTTAAACACAGATGGTGTGTGTGCTTGTTAAACTGTATTTTAACTGATAGTCTGGACACATTTCTTTTCTTTTCTAACATTACCAGCTGTTGCATCATCTCTGAGATGACGTTAACGGTAACGTACAGATAACAGTAACTGGTGCTTCTCTGTTAAAGTTACATGGAATAGTAACGTTACTGTAAATGTGTAAAAGTGGTGTCAGAAGTACTTTTAGACCTTTTTACATCAGTAAAAGTAGCCTTAACGCCGCATTGTAGAAATACTCAAGTAAAAGTACAAAAGTATTAACATCAAAATATACTTAAAGTAACTTTACCCATGCATTATGACCACTTTCAGAATAATGTATTTTAATTATATATATATATATTCAGTTTCCTTCTGGGGATCAATAAAGTCTGACTGATAATAATAGTAATATTAAAATCTATCTGTTGATTATATTTTGAATTATTAATTTGGAACTTCTAAGTAACTAGTTATCAAATAAAGGTAGTGGAGGAAAAAGTACAATACTGGCTTCTTAAATGTAATAGAGCAGAAGTATAAAGTTACATCAAATATAAATCATATTATTTTATTATGTGTTGGAAAAGTAACTAGTAACTAAAGTGATCACATAAATGTAGTGGAGTAGGAAGTACTATATTGGCTTCTAAAATGTAATAGAGCAGAAGTATAAAGTTGCATAAAATGGAAATACTCAATTGTAGTATAAATACCTCAAAATTGTACTTAAGTACAGTACTTGAGTAAATGTATACTGTTATATATAAACTGTTTTATATATATATTCATTCATTGCCTTTATTTCAGACCCAAAGGTCCATATCAGTATAAATCAAATAAACCACAAGGACAACAACACAGAGATATAATCACTGCAGTTCACAGTGAGTAAAACATACAGTATATAGGCATTTGTTCCAATAATATATATGGTGAAAATATAGTTAATGAGTATTGCAGGATATGTATACTGCCAGCACATCTTATTAGCTCACATCTTAAGCAATATGTTTGTGTACTTCTTGTAAACATAACTTTTTTTTTACAATGATTACTTGAGTATTGAGAAAATGAATCAATAATTTAGAAAATGGTTTATAATTTAAGTTATTAATATTCGCTGGTCCCAGCTCCTTAAATATGTGGATTTTCTGGTTTTCCCTCTTTCACATCTTTGTGATTTAAAACATCTTTGAGGTTTGAATAGTTTGACGATGTCACTTTGAGCTCTGGGAAGTTGTGATGGGCATTCTTTCACTATTATGTGACATTCGATAGACTGAATGAAGTAATTAAGAAGATGATTAATCAACAATGAACATTATCATTAGTTGCAGCCCTTCGGCAATATCAGACCACAATCAGCGTATGCCCCCACCTCGTATTAGACAACAGAGTTTAGGTCAGCAAGTACCTTTAAAGACAGTCCTTAAGAATACTTAAGCAATGTTTATCATCTTTGTTTTATGCTGACATCCATGATGACTACCTCATGGGATGTTTAATTACAAACAGACTGTATACAGATGTGTAACACATATTCCAACAGCGTTAGGATCAGTTGAAAAAGACATTTACACTAAGATAAGTAACATTTCTTAATTCACGTGTGCCTTTTATTACTTATTTTAGGTTATTTACAGTAAACGCACAATTACATACCTTGTGATATAACAATAGAAACCACTGTAATATTATTAGTGTCTCACATAATACATCATAATAATGATAATAATATACTGACTACATCAGAACAGAGGCAGAACTTGTGTTTTAAATTCTTTAACTAAAGTTACATCTGATCAGATCCATCAACGACCCGGAGCATCCTCTGTCTCTGGAGGAACTCAATGTCGTGGAGCAAGTCCGAGTCCAGGTACGCACCTTTAATTTGATTTACTACTGGGTGAATGCAGGAAAAAGCAGGATATGCCATCGATCTGTCTGTTACTGACCTGACTTTACAGAACTTTTACTGCACTTACTAAAGAAATAAACAAGTAACTTTCACACTCTCCAGCCGTCCTCACTGCAGAAACATCCTACGTCCTTAACGAGTTAAAACAATAAGTTAATTGCATTCAGTATGTTGTTAATTAAGTCTCTTTCTATCTGTGTGTGTTTTTCTCAGGTTAATGATGCAGAGAGCATTGTGGGTATTGAGTTCACGCCCACCATCCCCCACTGCAGCATGGCAACACTCATTGGCCTGTCAATCAAAGTGAAGCTGCTGCGCTCGCTGCCAGACCGGTTCAAAGTGTGTGTGTGTGTGTGTGTGTGTGTGTTGGTACTATGAATGCACATTTAATATCACCTCCTTTGAGTGTTAGTTAATATGAACAACATGTCATACCGTGTGGGATTTCTGTCTAAACGTTGTGTGTTCTTTCTGTTTCTGCTCAGATTGACGTCCACATCACTCCCGGGACTCACGCCTCAGAGGAAGCAGGTAAATATCACACAGAGACGGCAGGCATGATGGGATATTAGACCATATTCCCCACTAGTCAGGGGTCAGCAACCTTTACTATCTAAAGAGCCGTTCTGGGTAAAAAAAATAAAAATCTGTCTGGAGCCGCAAAACATTTGATCATTGTGATGAAGGTAACACAGTTTATGAGGGCCAAAGAGCAAATGCACTACGGAGTGTTATATAGTATTATAGAATAAAGTCATAACTTTACGAGAAAGAAATAAAATAACACGTAAAATTACTATATTATGACTTTATTCTCGAAATCCTTTTTTTTCCCCTCAATGTGGCCCTAATACTCCGTCGTAGCGTCGTACCATAGACCTACAACGATGATAAATTAAAATTAAAATGTAAACAAAAAACAGTTATTCATTTCATTTCCATTGTTATAAATCCACATGGAGCCGCTGGAGAGGAGCTGAAGAGACACATGTGGCTCTGGAGCTGCAGGTTGCTGACCCTTGGCCACTAGTCATAATACTGTAGTTACTGTTAAATGTGAGGACTTGATTGTATGTTATGTGATTTTTCTTCTATGTTGTGCAGTGAACAAACAGCTGGCAGACAAAGAGAGAGTTGCAGCAGCTCTGGAGAACTCCTCTCTGCTGGAGGTGGTCAACCAGTGCCTGACCCCCCCTAAGGACGTCTGAGCAGCCAATCAGCTTCATCGTCTTCTGCTTTCAGCCACTGATCAGCCAATCGTGTTCGGCTCTGTCTTTGACGACTGAGGTGTGTCTGCCAAGCTCTGTGTCCGGCCGCCCATCACCAATACAGGTGTGAATAGCTGCAACTGGCGAACACTGATGCAGCAAACCCAATTATTGAATGTTTCCTCCTAAAGAGAGCCATACAGACGGCTAGTCATCATGCAGAACAGTCTGCACAAAGCAGTGTTAGTAATTCTACTTCCATCTGTGGATTTTTGTGGTGGAAAAGTTGAGAAACTCTGTCCGTCAGGTCATTCAGTGTATTTCCTGTTTTATATTATTAATCTGTATTCTAACGGATGCAATGAATCATTTTTAGAATAATATTTGGACTCAACATCTGCAGCAACAATCCACACCTGTATATAATATTGATGCTTTTGACATCATATTAAAATGTATAGACCAGAAATTACAAATAAAAGATGAAGATATGTTTGTGTGTTTTTTAAGATGTATTTCTTCAGGGATATAAATAATTTCATCAGACATTGAATTAATGTTCTTCACTTGACCTTATTGAAACAATTCCATGAATGGCGATTAGGGCTGGGCGATATTAAGGAAATCAAATATCACGTTATTTTCAACCAAATACCCTGATATCCAATCCAATCCAGTCCAAATCTATTTATAAAGCACATTTAAAAACAACAAAGGTTGACCAAAGTGCTGTACAATTATACATAAAAACATAAAAAACAACAATAAAACAACTAAGACCAACTTAAAACCAACAGGACAGTAAAATAATAAAAGCTTTAAGACCAATAGGAAAGGAAAAAGGATAAAAATAGTCAACTCTCATGCCGAGCCAAAAGCCATAAAGGAATAAAAGTGTGTTTTGAGGTTTGATTTAAAAGCAGGCAGTGTGGGGGACAGCCCAACATGTGGAGGCAGAGCGCTCCAGAGCTGCAACTGAAAAGGCTCGGTCACCCCTGAGCTTTAACTTTGACCTTGGGGACAGTCAGAAGCAACTGGATCTGAGTGTCCTTGATAAAAGATGTGGCTTTAAAAGGTCTGAGGGATAAGTTGACGATTTATATGTTAATGATTAAATCTTAAAATCAGTCCTAAAAGGCACAGGGAGCCAGTGAAGTGAAGTATCGGGGAGATGTGCTCACGTTTACCAGTTAAAAGACGAGCTGCCGCGTTCTGAACAAGCTGCAGGCGACACAAAGAGGCTTATTGGCGAACACCAACCTAAAGTGAATTACAATAATCAAGACGTGTGGTGATAGAAGCATGCATTACCTTTTCGAAATCATAACCCAACAATATTGTTGGGTTAACCATCAGTGCTTTCACAAAATATTTACACAATTAGATTTTTCGATGAATAATCATCAAAAAGTTTACAAGTTCACAAGAAAATTGTTCAAAACAGTCAATATGAATATAATATTTAAACATCTGATTCATCTATGCACAGACTCAGATGTGTTTTTAGGGAAATCCAATTTAATATTAAAGCTGCGAGCAGCGATGAACGGGCCCTCGCACCTTCCCACACGTTGGGGGTACTGGCGGGACGGAGATTGACGCGGCCAGGAACAATGAAACCAGAACTCTGATGAGTGCCGGTTTCATCAGACTCTACAACAAACGGTTCATGAGTTATGAGAGGGGGCGAGGCTAACGTCTTGGGGCGGGGCTATGAGTCTATATTGACATGTAAATGTCCTCAGGACTGGACCCTTATCATGCCTGAGGAATCTGGGGCAGATCGGACTATGTACAGTTGAATTACAACAACTTCCTGTTTTATGGCGAATGGCTCAAAATGGCCGCCACGCCACGGTCAGGTCGTTTAGTAAAAACTCTCCATTTGAATAACTTTTCATCCTCAAGGTCTTAAGATGGTCCTCACCAAATTTCAAGTCGATTAAATCTGTAGGAGGAGTTCGTTAAAGTAAACGGCCCATAAAACGCTAAAAATGGGCGAAAATCGCACATTAAATTCAAAATGGCTGACTTCCTGTTGAGTTTTGGGCATACCTCCAAGAGGCATATTCGTGTGTCTCCACATGTTACATGTGTCTGCCAAATTTCATACATGTAGGTGAATTTGGAGCGGGGAGCTCAATTTTTCCAACTTTCTAGGGGGCGCTAGCGAGCACCCGAGACCCTTAAAATACTACATGTTTCACCGCGTCTGATAAGTTTGCCAAGTGAAACAACGTTTTGAGCATGTTGAGGTCCTCAAAAAGGCGATTCATTTCAAGAAAAAGAAAAATAATCCCTACAGTTTCAATCGGGCCTTCGCTGGCCCGACGTTGTCGCTGCTCGGCCCTAATAAAGGGCAAACTAATGCAGTTCAAGCAGTAGCTCTCTGCAGAAGGCCCTGCAGAGAGGGCTTCACTCTACTGTATTGTTCAGTGTGTTTGTCTGTCTGAGGCTGTGTAGTGGTGGTGTTGTAAGGGTTGTGAAAAATCAAACATCTCCATCCAAGACTGTTTTAATCATTTAGTCATGAAATTGAAAAATGTAAGTGGTTTAGTGTCCATGTGAATATCGCAAAAGCAAGATTGACTGTCCTGAACTATCCACACAGCAGAACAGCTTTATATAATGTCTGCGTTCCTCCAGCAGGAGGAGCCGTTATCTTGTCCCTGCAGGTTCAGTGTAGGAGGCTGATGATGAGAAGTCTCTGGGTCTTTCCCATTTGTTCTTTTATACGGCTTGACTCCTCTCCTCGACTCCTCTCCTCGACTCCTCTCCTCGACTCCTCTCCTCGCGTCTTAGTCCCGCCCACGGGAGATGCGAGCGGAGGAGGCGATGAAAAGACTCGAGGAGAGAGGAAACGAGGAAATATGTTTTTAGAGACATGAGACGTCGTTTCCTCTGAAGCGTCACGTGAAGCGACGACCGTTTCTGATGACAGCAGCAGCTGATCACAGCTGGATCAGCTGTCAGTCAGCTTTAACAGCTGTTTGTGTCTGAACTGATCTAATAGTAATAAAGACAGTCAGTTGTTCTCAGTGGCAGAGCAGCAGTGTTTCTCTCTGTAGCCTGTTATCTGTTTAACAAACACCTGCACATGAATAACAGCTGCAGAGTATTTCTACTGAGGACTGAGTCCTGCTTAGAGGACCAGGAACCATCTCTACTGTGGACTGAGTCCTGCTTAGAGGACCAGGAACCATCTCTACTGTGGACTGAGTCCTGCTTAGAGGACCAGGAACCATCTCTACTGGATCAATATCTTTATATTATTTATTCATTATTAGCGTCTGTAGTTATTGATATTCTGACAGTAGAAGTTATGTATTAGGCTGAATGTTTCAGGGAAAATGTAAATGATGTAACTCATATCAAACCCGACGTTCAGGAATTATCAGCCTCATGTGACTGAATGGAAATGACTTAAATGATGTAAAAGGTGTAAAAGACAAACTCTCCTTCTCTCTCTGACTTTAACTGGATCCTTAATAAAAGTTAACGGGAGAAATAACAGATCATCAAAAGAAAACTCTTTCTAATAAATGCAGAAAGTTGTTTGAGGTCTGTTAGTTGTCAGCTCTTATAAACCCCTTTCAGTGTCAGACTCCTTCAGTGACGGTGTGTGAAGGAGAGATACTGCAGGTCCTCCTGCTGCTGGATCACCTACAATTAACACTGGTTATAACTAGATGGTGAATCAGAAGACTACTAAACTATAAAACATTTAATCTCTGATCTGTCTTCACTCCGGTATAAAACTCCAGTGATGTTGATGTATCAGATCAAACCGATCAGCAGCAGCGTCCAATCAGTAACTGATATCCAATAACGGGGCGTGTCGGTCGGTAAATAACAATCGTGGAGGAGACACTGGAGGATACACTGGTGCATCCTCGCTTATGGCTCCTCCAGCAAGCCTCCTCGCTCCTCGATCCTCAAGGTGCATTTTATGAATTGGGACGTCCTTCAAGATGGACGGCTGAGATCGATTTCCGGGTCACAGCCGGAGGATCGAGGAGCGAGGAGACGAGGAGGCGAAAAAACGACAAATGAGATGCACCTATTGTGTGGTTTTCACCCACGCCAACTTTGAAAACAGTGAAAATGTCTTCCATAGTTTATCAGGCAACACGTGTTGCCTGATAAACTATCAAAGGACTCTCTCTCCTGACAGAGACTTGGTTATTTTGTGGATCCTCAGAGGACTCCTCAATTCTCCCTTTACATATTCAAACAGCTCTATTGATGGGCATGGTATGAGCAAAAACACGTGTTCTCAAAGACTGGAAGACACCAACTCCACCGTGCTTCAGAAACTGGTTGCATGAATTGGTGTCAGTTATCCACATGGAGAAATTGCGAGCCAATAATTTAAAAGGTCAACATAAATGGGAAGAATCTTGGGGCCCCTTTCTGCAATATTTGGACTCAGTTCGACAGCATTTCTATTCGTATATTGATTGCTTTGTTTTTGTTGTTGAATACTCCCATTATGGACGGCTTGCATTTAACTATCACATGGATGATACTGTGACGGCCCCTCTGTGTTTGGATCTTGTACTGTGTTTGCTTTCTCTCATCAGGGCTGCAGACCTGATGAGGCTAATCAGCAGCATGAGACACACCTGGGCCAGGTGTGCTACCTGCTTAAAGCCAGAGCCTGCAGCAGTCTGGGTCCGGCAGACCTCCTCATGCACATTTCACCTTTGTTAAATGGTTTTGGTTCTTTGTCTTTGTTTTACAGCACAACATCCATGCAGCACAATTTCACACATCCCCTCCCTACACTACTGACTCTACAGACTCCTCCCAGACATTCTTTTGACTTTTTACAGTTTTAGGTTAATAAATCTCTTTATGTATTCAGTATACCTGCGTGTCTCCCGTTTTTGTCACAGTTCTAGAGCCGGGCTGTGACACCTTCCAGACGTCTGCTAAACGCTAACATCTATAAAAGATTCTTTTCTCACACACTATGAACATTGTTTTAACGTTTGTATAATGCTAACCAGAGCAATGAACTAGAAAGGCCCGAATATTGGCAGTTTTATGAAAATTGATGTTGAATCAAAGTGTCTTTAATAATGAAATAGCATATGAAACGTTGGTCTGTTTCATTGCTGCTTTGGTGCTCGGCCCTCGGGTATCTTCGGACCGAGTACCTTTGGACTACGGGAACAAAACCGTGAGCTGCCGGGTCTAGCATGCTCTCTTTCTCCTTCTAAACACATAGACATGTAAACTGAGAGAGATTTACTCAGTGATGCGGTTTTCTTTTTTTCTAAAAGGTTTGCATACAGAGCCGGTCCTGACCTGAGATGTAAACCACCACCATGCCACACAGTCACACCTGACACCCCAGTGCTCCTATTAAAGTGTAACTTCACCCACTGCATCATTTTAAAACAGAATAATAGTACAGATATAAATTTGGTAAATGAATGTGGGTCTGCAAAAAGAAAGAATCATGCAGAAATAAATATATAAATACACAAATAAATACATACAATTTAATAATGAATAAATAAATTAATAAATGTATTTAAAATAAAAATAATAAAGCAGACAGACAGGTCTACCTGGACGTCATGGATCACCTGCTGCTGCTGTGGAGCTCAGGTAGGACTCTGCTTTAAACATCATGTGTTATTATTCACACCTTTATATTGATCTTTAAATCAGAGAACCACCTGATCACACACACCAACATCAAGTTTTTATTCACAGCTTCAGACCCACTGAAACATTAAAATATCCTCCTGCACCATGTCGTATCTCAGCATCATTTTACAGCTAAGAGTTTTAGGGACGATCCAACAGGAACCGACAGCTCTGAAGAGACTTTTGGACTGTTGGACGGACTAAACAAGACATTTAAAGACGTCATCTTAGACTCTGACAGACTGTGCTGCACATGTTTCACTGTTTCCTGATGTTTCCCTTCCTCACTGATTGATTCCATGAATAACAGAACGGACAGATTCATCAACTATTGGTATAACAGTTAGTTGCAGCGGTAGTTCAGTCTGCTCTGAACGATTTACAATTTACCTGGAAATGATAAGATCTCTCTGACAGCATTAATCTGACAGCAGCATCTCAGCCTGCCCTGGTTGTCACGGTAACAGAAACCACAGTGCTAAAATTAGTAATCTGTCAACAGCTTCTTATCAACACATCAGTTCCTCAGACACGCAGGTCAGAGGAGGATAAATATCCTGTGTAAAACTAAAGAAGAGTAAATGATGAGTGAAGCTGCAGCTCTTCCAGTGAGGACAGCACACACAGAGCAGAGAGACGGTCTACCTGGACATCATGGATCACCTGTTGGTGCTGCTGCTGCTGTGGAGCTCAGGTGGGACTCTGCTTTACACATCATGTGTTATTATTCACACCTTTATATTGATCATTAAATCAGAGAACCAACTGATCACACACACACCCTCATATCATACTATACTAGTAGTACAACCTCATACTATACTAGTAGTACAAGCTCATACTATACTAGCAGTACAACCTCATACTATACTAGCAGTACAACCTCATACTATACTAGCAGTACGTATTAGTAAGATGGGATTTCCAATAATAAATATATTCATACATTTGCATAAAGCAGCATATTTGTCCACTTCCATGTTGGTAAGAGTATTAAATACTTAACAAATCTCCCTTTAAGGTTCATTTTGAACGGATAAAAAATGTGTGATTAATTTGTGATTAATCATGATTAAATATTTTAATTGCTTGACAGCCCTAATTTAAAGGAAAAAAGGATTTGTGTGGCCCTACGCAGCTGCATATTCAGCGTATCGGGCGGGCCGACACTGATCATCACCACACACATCACATCATATCACATCACATCACATCACATCACATCACATCACATCACATCACATCACATCACATCACATCACATCACATCACATCACATCACCTACACACTCAAAGGAAGAAAAGACTAAAAGGAAACATGGATGCTGTAAAATCGTACACATTAAAGTTATAATTAGGGCTGTCAATCGATTAAAATAGTTCATCTGTATTAATCACAAATTAATCACACATTTTATATCCGTTCAAAATGAACCTTAAAGGGAGATTTGTTAAGTATTTAATCCTCTTATCAACATGGGAGTGGACAAATATGCTGCTTTATGCAAATGTATGAATATATTTATTATTGTAAATTAATTAACAACACAAAACAATGACAGATATTGTCCAGAATATTGTACTAATTTTCAAAATGAAGTAGAAATGTATAAAGAAAAGAATACAGCAATATATAAACTTGGGGAGATAAATAAGGAAGAAAATGCAAAGGGAAAATAAATAAATACAATTTAATAATTTATAAATTAATTTATTAATTTAAAATAATAGAAAATAAATGCAAAACTAAATAGATCAATTTAAATGTCAATAAAATGAATACATAAATACTAGGGCTGTCAATCAATTAAAATAGTTAATCATGATTAATCACACTTTTATATCTGTTCTAAATTAACCTTAAAGGGAGATTTGTCAGTATTTAATCCTCTTATCAACATGGGAGTGGACAAATATGCTGCTTTATGCAAATGTATGTATATATTTATTATTGTAAATCAATTAACAACACAAAACAATGACAGACATTGTCCAGCATATTTTCCTAATTTTCATAATGAAGTAGAAATGTATAAAGAAAAGAATACAGAAATAAATAAGTTAAGGGATAAGGGCCCCCTTTGAAAACGGACATGCCTTTTCCTTATGTGTTCTAGTCTCATATGATACCTGTATCTTCACTCCAGCTTTAAAACTGAGCCGCTACAACCTTAAAATCACAAGTTGTGTTAATGCATTAAAGAAATGAATGGCACTAAAACATTTTTGCTTTGACACATCAACTTTGACGGCCCTGGTTATAATCTTTAATATTTTCACCAAATCAAACCAAGTGTTTGATTCTACCTTTAGTCAGTTGTTATTGCTGTAGTCAGTGTAGCCGTATGTGTACTCAGTAATGATCTCTCTGGGCGGTGGGCTTCATGGTTAGTGACTGAGTCCGCCATAGATTCAGACTCATGACACATTGAGAGGAAACGATGCAGCACGTTATCAGTGATGCTGTTTGTAAGCTGCTCTGATTGATATCAGCCTCACTGTCTCCTGTTCACTCTCCTACAGCCGGATCTGAGCTGCATAGACTTACTGCTAATGCTAACACAACAATTCCTGCTGCTGCTGCTTCACATTAAAACACCTCAACTGGACAAACACAGTGGACTTTTATTGTGAAGCAGCCACAGGAAACCCAACGTATTCATCACTGAGGACAAAAACAGGAGAGACCATAGACATATATATGTATATATATATATATATATATATATATATATACATATATATATATATATATGTATATATATATATATATATATATATATATATATATATATATATGTATATGTATATATATATATATATATATACATAGACATGTATACATAGACATATATACATATATAGACATGTATACTCAGACATGTATATAATAGACATATATATATACATATATATAGAGACATATATACATAGACATACGTACATAGACGGGGTCCTAAAAATCAAGGAAAGGGCTTTAAATTCCCCAGCATTCACTACAACAGTGCAACATTTATGCTGCAGAATGCTCGCTCAATTAATGATAAAGCACTACTCATCCATGATATCATCACTGACAGGAAAATCGACTTTCTCTGCCTAACTGAGACTTGGCAAATTCAGCAGGATTTCATGGCACTTAATCAAGCCACTCCCCCTGGATATGTCTACATACAGAAGCCTCGCTCCATGGGTCGTGGCAGCGGGCTGGCTGTTATACATCGAGCTGACAGCTTCAAAAGACTTCTCTGAATTTTCTGCGCTCTCAGCGCAACCCTTCATCTGTCCACCAGATGGCAGGCTCTTTGGGTATTGCCATTGAACGGGGTTGTCCTTAATCACTCGGGTATTGCCATCGGACGATGCCCAAAATATGTCCTTAACTGGTTAAAGGTCAAGAAAGGTCAACGTGTCCACTGGCAATACATTAATATTGACATTTTCAGTGTTTATATTTCCAAAACCATTGATTTGTTCCTTCCCTGGAGGCGGAGCTTCCCGTGTGCCAAGTTTGAAGTAAATCAGAGAAATTTGATAAAATGGCTCAAAACACTCTGAGAGACAGAAATCCAATTCCAAGTCGCTACGATTGGCCGAGGTATTGCCATTGGACAAGGTCCACTCGGCATACCTGAGGCTCTGCAGTAAGGTATGTGAAGTGGACTTGATTTGTCCACTTCACATACCTTACTACAGGGCCTCGGGTATGCTGAGTGGACAGAGGCCATATCTACAAAGTGCCTTGGGCAAGGAGGCTGAAAGCTACAGGGCTAGTTCCTGGAGGCCAAGGTACCAAAATAGTCAAAGTCCAGCTCCACAAACATAAAGATGTTAACAATATAGCCTCTGTCCAATTGGCTTACCGACTTGTTGAAATCGGTTGAGGAATGTAGACGTTATAGTGCTTTTTATCCAGAAAAACGGCAGCTCCCCCGTTCACTAGTACAGGGTTACAGGCCAGTCTTGCCTGGTCCAATATGGTGCCCACGTTGACGTATCGCTGCAACGGGCTGAAGCGTCCAATGCAGCGTCTATGTATATATTTCTATGGGAGATTTCATGACTCGCTGGGCGTGCCGACTCAGTATGCCAGCCCCTACTCCGCCTCTGTTTGGCTATACCCTTCCAGACGTTCCAGGCGTCTGCTAAATGCTAACATTAGCCTAGCTATAATGCTAACCAGCGCAATGAACTAGAAAGGCTGAATATTGGCAGTTTTATGAAAATTGATGGTGAATCAAAGTGAATTTAATAATGAAATAGCATATGAAAATTGTAAAAAACGTACCGTCGTTGGTTTGTAGTGGCCAAACGGCGGTACTGCAACATCCGTGTCCATCACGTGATGCCATTGGGCCGATTTTTAGTAGTTTTAATCTACAAAAGAACCTAGATATTGCTACTGATGGATAATACACACCAAGTCAAAGTTGTGACAAGCATTATTGTGTGATTAGTTGAAGAATCACACAAAATACCAGTTTTGCAGTGTTGTTTTGTGCACAATTTATTTGTGAAAAAACTCCATAATCTTATACACACTTTATTCTGCTTTCATGGCATAATTTACCACACCGCCTTTATTAGTGCACAGCGGACTAGACTAGATCCTGAAATTAGCACCGCTATGTACTGAATCCACAATCATGAAATACTGAAAGATTCACTTATTGTTCTGCGTACTGCCGACTAAATGAAGGATTAAGTTTGCAGACTGTAAACACTGAAGTATACTCAAGCAAGACGCATCACATGACTGATGGCCGGGCCGGTCTCAAGGCACCCTGTCAGCGGCTCCGTCACGTCTCCAAAACCGTTGCAAGACATTTCCAAACAGCCGTTATTTGGATAAACTGAACACATATTGGGAATCTAAGTTTACTTTCTCGCATTAATACATATTAAAACTAAATAAAGTGACATATTAACAGCTTTATCTCACATGACCGACGGCCGGTCTCAAGGCACCCCGCCAGCGTCTCCGTCACGTCTCCATAAATATACTTAAACAATAAATATTTGTGTATTTCTACAGGACTCCAGGCTGAAGAAAATCACAACTCAACAGGTAAATACAAAAAGAGAAATAAAGAAATAAAGTCAAGTCTCAGTTTAATCTTTTCTTAAATTCACTTCTTTTACTGACGACTCTCTTGTTTCTGTTCAGAGTCCGTCAGGTTGGTGGGAGGAGACAGTCGCTGTGCAGGAACACTGGAGCTGAAACATCAGGGAGACTGGAGACCAGTTAGTGACTATGACCGGAGACCAAATGACGATAACAATCTCTGGACCCTGAAGGCAGCAGCTGCCTGCAGAGACTTGGACTGTGGCTCTGCTGTTTCTGTAGAACAGAGAGAGTCCTCATGGAGATCTATGTGGAGGATCAGGCCTGTCTGTGTTCAGTCTGGATCTGCTCTGAGGGAGTGTGCAACATCAGATTACTCTAACTCCATCCTGAATCTCATCTGCTCAGGTAAGCCCATCAGTGACATCATCAGTGACATCATCTATGACAGTAATGTACCCATAATGACTCACACATGCAGCAGCTAGAATCCCAGCAGACTGTCTCCAGCAGCCATGATGGAGTCTGTTGATCTGCTGCCTCCATAAATCAGCTGCTGAATGCACCAAGATGTATATCTGTAGATGTGAAATATCATGTAAAGGTTAAAATAGGGCCCTGAGGCTTGAGAAGAGGCTGTGTGCTGCTAGATAATCGATGGCAGGGACCGCTCTGAACTCCTCCAGTTGGAATCACTGAATTGTTGTTTCATGACATCTTTTTATTGAGTGTCTGGTGTCTTTTATCTCTCTCTATTTCATCTTCTATCATCTCTCCAGACTCTGTCAGGCTGGTGAATGGGACTAGTCTGTGCTCAGGCAGACTGGAGGTGAAGACTAACCACTCTAACCAGTGGTGGTCCTCAGTGTGTGAAGCTGACTTTGACCAGCAGGATGCAGAGGTGGTCTGTAGGCAGCTTGGCTGTGGGGCTCCTTCAGTCCTCCAGGGGGCGCTCTATGGAGACGTGGAGGCTTCAATGTGGACCAAAGAGTTCCAGTGTGGAGGAACTGAGTCTGCTCTCCTGGACTGTAGAAGCTCAGGCTCAGATAGAAACACCTGCTCACCTGGCAAAGCTGTTGGACTCACCTGCTCAGGTAGAAGAGGAGCTGCAGCTCTGATCTGGTTCATTTCTGTTCTAATGAAACTCACTTTATTCTTTTACTGACGACTCTCTTGTTTCTGTTCAGAGTCCGTCAGGTTGGTGGGAGGAGACAGTCGCTGTGCAGGAACACTGGAGCTGAAACATCAGGGAGACTGGAGACCAGTGGTGGACCGTTACTATGGCTATGGCTGGACCCTGAAGGAAGCAGCAGCTGCCTGCAGAGACTTGGACTGTGGCTCTGCTGTTTCTGTAGAACAGAGAGAGGAGTCCTCATGGAGATCTATGTGGAGGATCAGGCCTGTCTGTGTTCAGTCTGGATCTGCTCTGAGGGAGTGTGCAACATCAGATTACTCTAACTCCATCCTGAATCTCACCTGCTCAGGTAAGCCCAACAGTGACGTCATCTTTGACATCATCTATGACAGTAATGTTTCCAGTATGTTCCTTCCTCCGTCACAGTGACAGTCGGTGGTTTCCATTGGACTGAACTGTAAAGTTATCCAGGACAATGACATCCTAAAGTGTAGAGAAGTGTATGGAGAGCTGTTTTAACATTTAATAGCTCAGCTTGACTATCAAGAATTAACATTAGAGATATCTACAACTACATTCTGACTAGTCGTAATCACATTGTGACTAGTCAGAGTTCTTATTCCAGATATCTATAACCTCATTATGACTAGTCAAAACTACATTTATAGATATCTGTTATTCAGTTCTGACTATCCTAAATAACAGTTACAGATATCTCAGACCTCATTATGACTAGTCAGAATTAAATTGTAGATATCCGTAATGAGAAACCCCATACACATGAATGGAAAAAGTAGTTTTAATCGTACTAGTCTAAATGTAATTACAGATATCTAGAATTAGAGTTATGACTAGTCTAAATGTAATTACAGATATCTAGAATTAGAGTTATGACTAGTCTAAATGTAATTACAGATATCTAGAATTAGAGTTATGACTAGTCTAAATGTAATTACAGATGTATAGAATTAGAGTTATGACTAGTCTAAACAGCGCTGCAGATATCTCTGATGAATCTCCTGTCCAGCTATTAAATGTTTAAACAGTTTGCCATAGAAGTGGGCTTGTTTCTGAAAGCTTCAAACTCTCCACAGACTGCTGAGCTTCACCTGACAGGACACACCTGTCTGTCTGGAGGCCTTTCCCATTTCACAGTTCCTAAATCCTCCATTCCTTTCCTCGACTCCTCTCCTCACGTCTTAGTCCCGCCCACCAGAGATGTGAGCTGAGGAGGCGAGGAAGAGACGCGAGGAGAGAGGAGTTGAGGCAACAGGCTTTTAACAAAATGAGACCTCCTCTCCTCAGAGCCGTCATTTTAAAGCCACATCAATTAAATATGACATGTGGCCTCTTTGATACGTCACAGGTGTCTCTGTTCACATTTCTATTTCATCAATTTGTGTGTTATTTTAACTAAATTCTATATTCACCCAGCAGCAGCTCATTTTATATGAATGTTCCCTTTAAACCAGAAGGCTGGATTTATTCTATTACATCAGGGCTGTGTATTGGAAAGAATCTGGTGATATGATGCGTATCATGATACAGGGGTTACCATTCAGTATATCACCATATATTGTAATTTATTTTAATTTAATTTTATGAAATCTGTCATAGTATAAAGAACACAACATCATATGCATAAAATCTGAGAAAAAAAAGTTACTTTTTTATGCAATTAACATTTATCACAGTCCCTGTAACATCCAACATCATAGCACTACGTTGGCTAACACTTCATTTTACAGCTCCGCAACTTCCATGGTGATTAGGTGATAATTAGCAAGTAACCTATTTGATATTTCTTTGGAATTACTGCCAAATTACCCCAATATTTACCTCAAAATCTATCTACAACTACTTTATTATAAACATTATTTACTAATTATCTGCTAAAATATCATGTAAAGGTTAAAATAGGGCCCTGAGGCTTGAGAAGAGGCTGTGTGCTGCTAGATAATCGATGGCAGGGACCGCTCTGAACTCCTCCAGTTGGAATCACTGAATTGTTGTTAATGACATCTTTTTATTGAGTGTCTGGTGTCTTTTATCTCTCTCTATTTCATCTTCTATCATCTCTCCAGACTCTGTCAGGCTGGTGAACGGGACTAGTCTGTGCTCAGGCAGACTGGAGGTGAAGACTAACCACTCTAACCAGTGGTGGTCCTCAGTGTGTGAAGCTGACTTTGACCAGCAGGATGCAGAGGTGGTCTGTAGGCAGCTTGGCTGTGGGGCTCCTTCAGTCCTCCAGGGGGCGCTCTATGGAGACGTGGAGGCTTCAATGTGGACCAAAGAGTTCCAGTGTGGAGGAACTGAGTCTGCTCTCCTGGACTGTAGAAGCTCAGGCTCAGATAGAAACACCTGCTCACCTGGCAAAGCTGTTGGACTCACCTGCTCAGGTAGAAGAGGAGCTGCAGCTCTGATCTGGTTCATTTCTGTTCTAATGAAACTCACTTTATTCTTTTACTGACGACTCTCTTGTTTCTGTTCAGAGCCTGATGATGTCAGGTTGGTGGGAGGAGACAGTCGCTGTGGAGGAACACTGAAGCTGAAACATCAGGGAGACTGGAGATCAGTGAGTGGCTATTACTCTGACTGGACCCTGAAGGAAGCAGCTGCTGCCTGCAGAGACTTGGACTGTGGCTCTGCTGTTTCTGTAGAACAGAGAGAGGAGTCCTCACGGAGATCTGTGTGGTGGATCAGGTCTGAATGTGTTCAGTCTGGATCTGCTCTGAGGGAGTGTGCAACATCAGGTTCCTCTGACTCCATCCTGAATCTCACCTGCTCAGGTAAGCCCATCAGTGACATCATCTATGACATCATCTATGACAGTAATGTTTCCAGTATGTTCCTTCCTCCGTCACAGTGACAGTCGGTGGTTTCCATTGGACTGAACTGTAAAGTTATCCAGGACAATGACATCCTAAAGTGTAGAGAAGTGTATGGAGAGCTGTTTTAACATTTAATAGCTCAGCTTGACTATCAAGAATTAACATTAGAGATATCTACAACTACATTCTGACTAGTCGTAATCACATTGTGACTAGTCAGAGATCTTATTCCAGATATCTATAACCTCCAAATGAGTCCAAATGATAGTTAAAATATAGTTTATAAGATAGTTAGATTTGGGATGTCCTTCAAGATGGAGCGCTGAGATCGATTTCTGGATCACAAGCCGGAGCATCGAGGATCGAGGAGACGAGGAGGCACAAGATCAGGTCCATTTAGTTGAACGGAGGGTCAACAAAAATGAAACGTAAACGGCGGTGCAGTGAACACTCTGTTGTGCTACGCTAATGCACTGCCTTTATAATACGGCGAGGTTCGTGCACGTCGCTGCTGATTGGGTAACACCTCTGACACACCCACCAAATGAGAGGAAACGCACCTCAAAGCCTGTTGTGCACCATTTCCAGGAAAAACGCTGTTCAACCCGGAAACCGTAGCAAACCAGTGCACGCTGTTTTCAGACTGAACGTGCTCCGGCTCTCAGCCAATCATCTCTCTGTGTTTACAGACCTGCTGCTTCAGCCCAACATCTCTGGGTCCTCCTCCGTGGACCGGGTCTCCGAGGCCCAGCAGCAGGGGTTTCACGTGCTCAGGGGCTCCACCTTCACCATCAGCTGCTCCGTCCAGCCACAGTACCCAGGAGGCTCCTTCCATCTCACCTTCACCTCCTCCACCTCAGCACTCAACTACACCCAGCCAGCTGTCAATCACTCCTTCCACTTCCTGTTTCCTGCTGCAGAGCCCGCCCACCAAGGAAGCTACAGATGTGTTTATCACGTCTATGTTTTTTCTCACGACTTCTTCTCTGAGAGCCGTCTGATCTCTCTCACCGTCGCAGGTAAACTGACTGTTTACATGCAGGTTTGGAAAATGTGGAAATGATCAGCTGACAACAGAGAAGCTTTCATTCTCTAATCAAGGATTGGGCTTATTTTAATAATTAAGGACTTTTCTTATTTCATAAGAAGTTTACTTAATTTTGTATTTTATTTTTTTGGGGGCATTTTCCATTTTTATTCAGAGGACAGTGGATAGAGTCTTGGAAAGGGGGGAGAGAGATGGGATGCGGAAAGGGCCACAGGCCTGATTCGAACCCGGGCCGCCGCGGTCAGGACCAAGCCTTGATACATGGACGCCCGCTCTACCAACTGAGCTAACCCAGGCGCCCCTTAATTTTGTATTTTAATATTTTCTTTTTCCATAAGAATTTTATTTAATTTTGTACTTAAGGAATTTTCTTATTTCATAAGATTTTGCATATTTTTGTACTTAAGGAATTTACGTAATTTTGTGGTTATGAATTTTGCTCATTTTTTTTATAATTAAGGACTTTAATTAATTTGTAATGAAGGATTTTTTTTATTTCATAAGAATTTTACTTAATTTTGTAATTCAGGATTTTTTTTAAATTTCATTATAATTTTCCTATCTTTGTATTTAAGAAGTTTGATGAATTTTGTCGGAGCCTTCAGAGATCATAGCGATTAAAACATGAATAAAAGTTAGAAGTTTATTCTACGTGGAGATGACGTCACTTTAGGACGTCTGCTCACAACCGATTACAGAGAGAAACGTAGTACTAGTAGTACTTCATTTAAGTAGTACTAGTAGTACTTCATTTAAGTAGTACTAGTAGTACTTCATCAAAGTGCTTTAAGGGTTATGACATGTTCAGTCATAATAAGTCTGTGCATGTTGTTGTTTGTGGAATGACACTGTGACTACTGTCATTGTGTTCCACATGTCATATAGTAACCACACTTGTACAAAGTGGATGAATGTCAACAGCAAACAGTCTACTGGAGGACGGAGCATGTTTGGTTGTAAACATATAAAAGTCTCTCTAAAGTCACGTCAGTTGTATTTCTACAGATTAATCTCAGAGGACTTTCTAATCTGTCCAACAAAGAACAGTCTCCGTCCTCAGAGCCTGGATTCACATAAAGAGGATTGAAGAAGTGCTTTTAGATTTCAGGTCACTACAGTTTGTGTTTAATGGGAGCTGTTGGACTCATGATGTCATGTGATGTGATGTGATGACTGTCCATGTGTTTGATCAGATCTAAGGCCTTTCATCATCAGAGCCATCGTCCTGCCGCTGATTCTGCTGTTGGCGAACATTGGCCTTTACTTCTACTATAAGGTACTGACACACGTCTGTTGTTCAGACCGCTGACTGACATGAAGCACTCAGTCTGTGTTTATTGAAGTGAAGAGAGAGGAGTGATGCAGGAAGTCACATCTGTGTGCTGTCATGTGTCTCCAGGGCAAGAGGGGGCAGAGGCCGAGCAGACGGGAGAAGGCTGAGCCGGATTATTATAACCTGGGTGTTCCTGCAGCTGGAGAGGAAGGAGCTCAGGGAGCAGAGTAGCACCTCCAAGGAGCTCATCTCACATCCAGATGGATTTATAACACACAACCCAGCAGCAGCTCATTTTAGACGCATGTTCCCTTTAAACAAGAAGGCTGCTTCTATTCTATTACATCATATACTATATCTGTTTCACTCTCAACATGAAAACCAACAATGTGTTAGTCTCTTGTAGCCCATTGGTTCCTCCTGAAGATGTAAATCTCTAAAAACACCTCACAAACATAAAGTGTCATTGAAAACTAGACTTGAAAGCAGGAATACCGGAGTCCGACCCAGGCCGATCGGGAACAATGCTTTATATTAAATTAAGATAAATGTAGAACATTGGTATATATCCTCTAAACTCTGTATTACCGGTCAAATCTGAAGACAACTGAAGAATGACATCCTGAGATCAAAGTAAAAACATGTCACCGACTGTTGGATCTGTAGATCTGGAGCACATCCAGGGTTGGTGAAGCACATCTGCTGCCACGTTGACAATCTGTTGGTGTTTGTGATTCAACAATATCTATAATGAATGAATCAAAGTCATGTAGCCAGCAAACAAAGGAGAGTATTAAAAACCAGAGGCTGTTTTCACACCAGTTTCATCTGGTTAGTGACACATGAACTTTATGAGCTCACTTTAGCCTTGTGGTTCACATGGCTCATTTATTGTTGTGAGCAGGACCACATTTAGCTTATGAAATAACCATAATAATACCATTGGGAGCAAAAATATAAGAGTATTAACAGCTTATAGTGTGATGAAGGAATTTTAGTATTTCATTAGAATTTAGCTTAATTTTGTACATAAGGAACATTTATAATTGAAGATTTTACTTTTACTTTTTTCTAATGAAGGATTTTGCTTATTTCATAAGAATTTCACTTAATGTTGTAATCAAGAATTTTGCAAATTTTCATAATTAAGTAATTTACTTATTTTTTAAGAATTTTACTTAATTGTTTTAATTAAGTAATTTTCTTATTACATAATAATTTTACTTAATTTGATTTCAGTAGAATTTGGCTAATTTTTGTACATAAGGAGTTTACTTAATTTTGCACTAAAAAAATTTGCTTAATTTCTATGAATTTTACTTTTGTATTTAAGGAATTTATTTAATTTCTTTTACTTTGGGAATTTTCTTGATGTTGTACTTAACAAATTTACACAAATTTATAATTGAAGATTTTACTTTTACTACTTTTTTTCTAATGAAGGATTTTGCTAATTTCATAAGAATTTCACTTAATGCTGTAATAAAGGATTTGATGATTTTCATAATTAAGTAATTTACTTATTTTTTAAGAATTTTACTTAATTTCTTTAATTAAGGATTTTTTTATTGTATAACAATTTTACTTTATTTTATTTCAGTAGAATTTGGCTAATTTCTGTAAATAAGGAGTTTACTTAATTTTGCACTTAAAGAATGTGCTTAATTTCTATGAATTTTACTTACTTTTGTATTTAAGGAATTTACCAAATTTTGTAATTGCGGAATTTTCTTGATGTTGTACTTAACAAATTTACACAAATTTATAATTGAGGATTTTTTTTTTACTACTTTTTTTCTAATGACGGATTTTGCTCATTTCATAAGAATTTCACTTAATGTTGTAATAAAGTATTTTGCAAATTTTCATGATTAAGTACTTATTTTTTTAAGAATTTTACTTAATGCTGTAATAAAGGATTTGACGATTTTTATAATTAAGTAATTTACTTATTTTTTAAGAATCTTACTTAATTTTGTAATTAAGGGATTTTCTTATTACATAAATATTTTACTTAATTTTATTTCAGTAGAATTTGGCTAATTTCTGTAAATAAGGAGTTTACTTAATTTTGCACTTAAAGAATGTGCTTAATTTCTATGAATTTCACTTACTTTTGCATTTAAGGAATTTATTTAATTTTGTACTTTGGGAATTTTCTTGATGTTGTACTTAACAAATTTACACAAATTTATAATTGAGGATTTTACTTTTACTACTTTTTTCTAATGAAGGATTTTGCTAATTTCATGATTAAGTACTTATTTGTTTAAGAATTTTACTTAATGCTGTAATAAAGGATTTGACGATTTTTATAATTAAGTAATTTACTTATTTTTTAAGAATCTTACTTAATTTTGTAATTAAGGGATTTTCTTATTACATAAGTATTTTAGTTTGAAGTATATGTATAAAGAAAAATACAGAAATAAATAAGTGAACGGCTCATACACAGTCATTACAGTAAGTAGGTTTGGGGAAATAAATAAGTGAAATGCAAAAGGAAAATCGTGCAGGAATAAATAAATAAATAATAATGCAAAATAAATAAATAAATGTAAAACTTAATGAAAATAGATCAATGAATAAATAAAAGGAGTAATTAAATAAGGGAATAAATACAAATATAAATAAATATGACAGAATTATCAATTTATGTCACATTTTATCAATTGATTAATGGCTACATTTATTCTTGATATTATTTTTGCTATATTTAGTGGCATATTTATTTATTTTTTATTTTGCCAGGTTCGATCCTCCAGAATGTACACATTAATAATTATAATCCATTGATATATAATACAGGATATACCATGAAATGGGTCGTACTGTATAATGAGTACTTTTACTTCTGATACTTTAAGTACATTTTGGTGATAGAGGTACTTCTTCCACCACTGAACATGGTAACTACCCATCTATCTGTTTAGAGGAGGGATCTGTTTATTTTAGTATTATTTAATTCCAGTCAATAGTGGACCCAAATCCAACCTGTGATTTCTTGTTTTTCTATGTGTATGTATATATATATAATTTATTATTATTATTATTATTTTTTTATTTATTTCCTTGCAAATCTCGCGCTCCCACTCCAGTCCAGCAGGTGGAGGTTATGCACCTTTAAGCTGGTTTGCCAACCGCCAATAAACACCAAAGAAGAAGAAGAAAAAGTGTACTGTCCCTTTAATACTTTCTCTGTAGCGCGTTTTGGACTCTGTCGCTCTCCGTAGTTCCAAGGCCTATGGAAGCAGGATAGGTCCTGGGTCATGTGTCTAGTAAAATGCATGCGCAGTGTAACTGAAGTGCAGACCAAATTCTACTGCGCATGTGCAATACCCCCTCCCCGGAGATATGACACGTTGATGACGCGTGATTAAGCCTCCTTTTCATAGGCCTTGCGTAGTTCCAGGAGGTTGTTGTGTTTTTCTCTGCTGCTGCGCCACTGATTCACATCCCGAGAGATTCAGACCTTAACGGAGAGACTCGGAGTTTAACGGAGAGACTCGGAGTTTAACGGAGAGACTCAGTGTTTAACGGGACTGAGTTCACCGTAGAGATGTCCGGAGGAACCCATCTGGAGAACGCGAACCCGGTGATCTTCCAGCGGTCCGGAGACAGACTGATGACTCCGAGAGACGAAGACGAAGACATCCACGACCCCATCGACCCCCGAGAGATCTTCGATATCCTCTTTATACAACTACCTATACCTATATATACCTATATATACCTATATATATATATACCTACATATACCTACATATACCTACATATACCTATATATACCTATATATACCTATATATACCTACATATACCTATATATATATATACCTACATATACCTACATATACCTACATATACCTATATATACCTATATATACCTATATATACCTACATATACCTATATATACCTATATATACCTATATATATATATATATACCTATATATACCTATATATACCTATATATACCTATATATACCTACATATACCTATATATACCTATATATACCTATATATACCTACATATACCTATATATACCTATATATACCTATATATATATATATATACCTATATATACCTATATATACCTACATATACCTACATATACCTATATATACCTACATATACCTATATATATATATACCTACATATACCTACATATACCTACATATACCTATATATACCTATATATACCTACATATACCTATATATACCTACATATACCTATATATACCTATATATACCTATATATACCTACATATACCTATATATACCTATATATACCTATATATATATATATATACCTATATATACCTATATATACCTATATATACCTATATATACCTACATATACCTATATATACCTATATATACCTATATATACCTACATATACCTATATATACCTATATATACCTATATATATATATATATACCTATATATACCTATATATACCTACATATACCTACATATACCTATATATACCTATATATACCTATATATATATATATATACCTATATATACCTATATATACCTATATATCCTGTTTATATAACTAGATATATATATCTAGTTATATAACTAGTTAGTCTTCCTCTAGTTTAGACTGGTTTATATTCAGTTAGTTAGTCTGCCTCTAGTTTAGACTGGTTTATATTCAGTTAGTTGGTCTTCCTCTAGTTTAGACTGGTTCATATTCAGTTAGTTAGTCTTCCTCTAGTTTAGACTGGTTCATATTCAGTTAGTTGGTCTCCCTCTAGTTTAGACTGGTTTATATTCAGTTAGTTGGTCTTCCTCTACTTTAGACTGGTTTATATTCAGTTGGTCTTCCTCTAGTTTAGACTGGTTTATATTCAGTTAGTTGGTCTCCCTCTAGTTTAGACTGGTTTATATTCAGTTAGTTAGTCTTCCTCTACTTTAGACTGGTTTATATTCAGTTGGTCTTCCTCTAGTTTAGACTGGTTCATATTCAGTTAGTTAGTCTTCCTCTAGTTTAGACTGGTTTATATTCAGTTAGTTGGTCTTCCTCTAGTTTAGACTGGTTTTAAACACAGATGGTGTGTGTGCTTGTTAAACTGTATTTTAACTGATAGTCTGGACACATTTCTTTTCTTTTCTAACATTACCAGCTGTTGCATCATCTCTGAGATGACGTTAACGGTAACGTACAGATAACAGTAACTGGTGCTTCTCTGTTAAAGTTACATGGAATAGTAACGTTACTGTAAATGTGTAAAAGTGGTGTCAGAAGTACTTTTAGACCTTTTTACATCAGTAAAAGTAGCCTTAACGCCGCATTGTAGAAATACTCAAGTAAAAGTACAAAAGTATTAACATCAAAATATACTTAAAGTAACTTTACCCATGCATTATGACCACTTTCAGAATAATGTATTTTAATTATATATATATATATTCAGTTTCCTTCTGGGGATCAATAAAGTCTGACTGATAATAATAGTAATATTAAAATCTATCTGTTGATTATATTTTGAATTATTAATTTGGAACTTCTAAGTAACTAGTTATCAAATAAAGGTAGTGGAGGAAAAAGTACAATACTGGCTTCTTAAATGTAATAGAGCAGAAGTATAAAGTTACATCAAATATAAATCATATTATTTTATAATGTGTTGGAAAAGTAACTAGTAACTAAAGTGATCACATAAATGTAGTGGAGTAGGAAGTACTATATTGGCTTCTAAAATGTAATAGAGCAGAAGTATAAAGTTGCATAAAATGGAAATACTCAATTGTAGTATAAATACCTCAAAATTGTACTTAAGTACAGTACTTGAGTAAATGTATACTGTTATATATAAACTGTTTTATATATATATTCATTCATTGCCTTTATTTCAGACCCAAAGGTCCATATCAGTATAAATCAAATAAACCACAAGGACAACAACACAGAGATATAATCACTGCAGTTCACAGTGAGTAAAACATACAGTATATAGGCATTTGTTCCAATAATATATATGGTGAAAATATAGTTAATGAGTATTGCAGGATATGTATACTGCCAGCACATCTTATTAGCTCACATCTTAAACAATATGTTTGTGTACTTCTTGTAAACATAACTTTTTTTTTACAATGATTACTTGAGTATTGAGAAAATGAATCAATAATTTAGAAAATGGTTTATAATTTAAGTTATTAATATTCGCTGGTCCCAGCTCCTTAAATATGTGGATTTTCTGGTTTTCCCTCTTTCACATCTTTGTGATTTAAAACATCTTTGAGGTTTGAATAGTTTGACGATGTCACTTTGAGCTCTGGGAAGTTGTGATGGGCATTCTTTCACTATTATGTGACATTCGATAGACTGAATGAAGTAATTAAGAAGATGATTAATCAACAATGAACATTATCATTAGTTGCAGCCCTTCGGCAATATCAGACCACAATCAGCGTATGCCCCCACCTCGTATTAGACAACAGAGTTTAGGTCAGCAAGTACCTTTAAAGACAGTCCTTAAGAATACTTAAGCAATGTTTATCATCTTTGTTTTATGCTGACATCCATGATGACTACCTCATGGGATGTTTAATTACAAACAGACTGTATACAGATGTGTAACACATATTCCAACAGCGTTAGGATCAGTTGAAAAAGACATTTACACTAAGATAAGTAACATTTCTTAATTCACGTGTGCCCTTTATTACTTATTTTAGGTTATTTACAGTAAACGCACAATTACATACCTTGTGATATAACAATAGAAACCACTGTAATATTATTAGTGTCTCACATAATACATCATAATAATAATAATAATAATATACTGACTACATCAGAACAGAGGCAGAACTTGTGTTTTAAATTCTTTAACTAAAGTTACATCTGATCAGATCCATCAACGACCCGGAGCATCCTCTGTCTCTGGAGGAACTCAATGTCGTGGAGCAAGTCCGAGTCCAGGTACGCACCTTTAATTTGATTTACTACTGGGTGAATGCAGGAAAAAGCAGGATATGCCATCGATCTGTCTGTTACTGACCTGACTTTACAGAACTTTTACTGCACTTACTAAAGAAATAAACAAGTAACTTTCACACTCTCCAGCCGTCCTCACTGCAGAAACATCCTACGTCCTTAACGAGTTAAAACAATAAGTTAATTGCATTCAGTATGTTGTTAATTAAGTCTCTTTCTATCTGTGTGTGTTTTTCTCAGGTTAATGATGCAGAGAGCATTGTGGGTATTGAGTTCACGCCCACCATCGCCCACTGCAGCATGGCAACACTCATTGGCCTGTCAATCAAAGTGAAGCTGCTGCGCTCGCTGCCAGACCGGTTCAAAGTATGTGTGTGTGTGTGTGTGTGAGTGTGCGTGTGCGAGTGTGTGTGTGTGTGAGTGTGCGTGTGCGAGTGTGTGAGTGTGCGTGCGTGTGCGTGTGTGTGTGTGTGTTGGTACTATGAATGCACATTTAATATCACCTCCTTTGAGTGTTAGTTAATATGAACAACATGTCATACCGTGTGGGATTTCTGTCTAAACGTTGTGTGTTCTTTCTGTTTCTGCTCAGATTGACGTCCACATCACTCCCGGGACTCACGCCTCAGAGGAAGCAGGTAAATATCACACAGAGACGGCAGGCATGATGGGATATTAGACCATATTCCCCACTAGTCAGGGGTCAGCAACCTTTACTATCTAAAGAGCCGTTCTGGGTAAAAAAAATAAATCTGTCTGGAGCTGCAAAACATTTGATCATTGTGATGAAGGTAACACAGTTTATGAGGGCCAAAGAGCAAATGCACTACGGAGTGTTATATAGTATTATAGAATAAAGTCACAACTTTACCAGAAAAGGAGAGGAGCTGAAGAGACACATGTGGCTCCGGAGCTGCAGGTTGCTGACCCCTGGCCACTAGTCATAATACTGTAGTTACTGTTAAATGTGAGGACTTGATTGTATGTTATGTGATTTTTCTTCTATGTTGTGCAGTGAACAAACAGCTGGCAGACAAAGAGAGAGTTGCAGCAGCTCTGGAGAACTCCTCTCTGCTGGAGGTGGTCAACCAGTGCCTGACCCCCCCTAAGGACGTCTGAGCAGCCAATCAGCTTCATCGTCTTCTGCTTTCAGCCACTGATCAGCCAATCGTGTTCGGCTCTGTCTTTGACGACTGAGGTGTGTCTGCCAAGCTCTGTGTCCGGCCGCCCATCACCAATACAGGTGTGAATAGCTGCAACTGGCGAACACTGATGCTGCAAACCCAATTATTGAATGTTTCCTCCTAAAGAGAGCCATACAGACGGCTAGTCATCATGCAGAACAGTCTGCACAAAGCAGTGTTAGTAATTCTACTTCCATCTGTGGATTTTTGTGGTGAAAAAGTTGAGAAACTCTGTCCGTCAGGTCATTCAGTGTATTTCCTGTTTTATATTATTAATCTGTATTCTAACGGATGCAATGAATCATTTTTAGAATAATATTTGGACTCAACATCTGCAGCAACAATCCACACCTGTATGTTGCACACTTGGACACAAAGTGACTTCCAGGCGTGCATGAGTTTAAAATAAATCTTTACTTCTTCTCTGGAAACACAGAAACACAGCACATTAGCATTGCGCGGCTACATTCTGCCGATACGTCTGCTGAATGACGCATACCATAAACATTCACATTGGCTATGAACACACAATAAACATAACATGTCTGCTTCCTGTATAATCTTCAAAACACATTCACACTGACCATGTTCTGTACACTCACAACTCATATCCTAGCAGGCCCCGGTTGGCTACACTATAAATGTCCTCATTAGCAAACGGCTAACACTTTTACACACAACATACTTCTCACAGCTTGCAACACTCCGTTATAAACCTCATGTTTACATTACCGCTGGTCCCTTATTCATACACATTCTTTATACATCTGTGTCGCTACTTTTATACATCTTTTAACTACTTTAGCTCACCTGGAAACACAGAAACACAGCACATTAGCATTGCGCGGCTACATTCTGCCGATACGTCTGCTGAATGACGCTTTCGCGCTCCTGCATCTCACCCAAGGACCCCTTAGCTGCCCGAAGTGCCTGTATGACTTTTACTCTTTATAACCACAGATAATCCTACCAGAATATTAGTTGCTAGTGCACATACACATATCAGATTAAAAATAAAACAATACATAACATATACATGAGAATGAGAATGGGGGGTGTCCAGTGTCCATCACTATATCTAACATTACTGTGGGTCCCACATGTATATAATATTGATGCTTTTGACATCATATTAAAAATGTATAGACCAGAAATTACAAATAAAAGATGAAGATATGTTTGTGTGTTTTTTAAGATGTATTTCTTCAGGGATATAAATAATTTCATCAGACATTGAATTAATGTTCTTCACTTGACCTTATTGAAACAATTCCATGAATGGCGATTAGGGCTGGGCGATATTAAGGAAATCAAATATCATGTTATTTTCAACCAAATACCCTGATATCCAATCCAATCCAGTCCAAATCTATTTATAAAGCACATTTAAAAACAACAAAGGTTGACCAAAGTGCTGTACAATTATACATAAAAACATAAAAAACAACAATAAAACAACTAAGACCAACTTAAAACCAACAGGACAGTAAAATAATAAAAGCTTTAAGACCAATAGGAAAGGAAAAAGGATAAAAATAGTCAACTCTCATGCCGAGCCAAAAGCCATAAAGGAATAAAAGTGTGTTTTGAGGTTTGATTTAAAAGCAGGCAGTGTGGGGGACAGCCCAACATGTGGAGGCAGAGCGCTCCAGAGCTGCAACTGAAAAGGCTCGGTCACCCCTGAGCTTTAACTTTGACCTTGGGGACAGTCAGAAGCAACTGGATCTGAGTGTCCTTGATAAAAGATGTGGTTTTAAGAGGTCTGAGGGATAAGTTGACGATTTATATGTTAATAATTAAATCTTAAAATCAGTCCTAAAAGGCACAGGGAGCCAGTGAAGTGAAGTATCGGGGAGATGTGCTCACGTTTACCAGTTAAAAGACGAGCTGCCGCGTTCTGAACAAGCTGCAGGCGACACAAAGAGGCTTATTGGCGAACACCAACCTAAAGTGAATTACAATAATCAAGACGTGTGGTGATAGAAGCATGCATTACCTTTACGAAATCATAATGCAACAATATTGTTGGGTTGACCATCAGTGCTTTCACAAAATATTTACACAATTAGATTTTTCGATGAATAATCATCAAAAAGTTTACAAGTTCACAAGAAAATTGTTCAAAACAGTCAATATGAATATAATATTTAAACATCTGATTCATCTATGCACAGACTCAGATGTGTTTTTAGGGAAATCCCATTTAATATTAAAGCTGCGAGCAGCGATGAACGGGCCCTCGCACCTTCCCGCACGTCGGGGGTACTGGCGGGACGGAGATTGACGCGGCCCAGAACTCTGATGAGTGCCGGTTTCATCAGATTCTACGACAAACGGTTCATGAGTTATGAGAGGGGGCGTGGCTAACGTCTTGGGGCGGGGCTATGAGTCTATATTGACATGTAAATGTCCTCAGGACTGGACCCTTATCATGCCTGAGGAATCTGGGGCAGATCGGACTATGTACAGTTGAATTACAACAACTTCCTGTTTTATGGCGAATGGCTCAAAATGGCCGCCACGCCACGGTCAGGTCGTTTAGTAAAAACTCTCCATTTGAATAACTTTTCATCCTCAAGGTCTTAAGATGGTCCTCACCAAATTTCAAGTCAATTAAATCTGTAGGAGGAGTTCGTTAAAGTACACGGCCCATAAAACGCTAAAAATGGGCGAAAATTGCACAATAAATTCAAAATGGCTGACTTCCTGTTGAGTTTTGGGCATACCTCCAAGAGGCATATTCGTGTGTCTCCACATGTTACATGTGTCTGCCAAATTTCATACATGTAGGTGAATTTGGAGCGGGGAGCTCAATTTTTCCAACTTTCTAGGGGGCGCTAGCGAGCACCCGAGACCCTTAAAATACTACATGTTTCACCGCGTCTGATAAGTGTGCCAAGTGTAACAACGTTTTGAGCATGTTGAGGTCCTCAAAAAGGCGATTCATTTCAAGAAAAAGAAAAATAATCCCTACAGTTTCAATCGGGCCTTCGCTGGCCCGACGTTGTCGCTGCTCGGCCCTAATAAAGGGCAAACTAATGCAGTTCAAGCAGTAGCTCTCTGCAGAAGGCCCTGCAGAGAGGGCTTCACTCTACTGTATTGTTCAGTGTGTTTGTCTGTCTGAGGCTGTGTAGTGGTGGTGTTGTAAGGGTTGTGAAAAATCAAACATCTCCATCCAAGACTGTTTTAATCATTTAGTCATGAAATTGAAAAATGGAAGTGGTTTAGTGTCCATGTGAATATCGCAAAAGCAAGATTGACTGTCCTGAACTATCCACACAGCAGAACAGCTTTATATAATGTCTGCGTTCCTCCAGCAGGAGGAGCCGTTATCTTGTCCCTGCAGGTTCAGTGTAGGAGGCTGATGATGAGAAGTCTCTGGGTCTTTCCCATTTGTTCTTTTATACGGCTTGACTCCTCTCCTTGACTCCTCTCCTCGACTCCTCTCCTCGACTCCTCTCCTCGCGTCTTAGTACCGCCCACGGGAGATGCGAGCGGAGGAGGCGAGGAAACGACTCGAGGAGAGAGGAAACGAGGAAATATGTTTTTAGAGACATGAGACGTCGTTTCCTCTGAAGCGTCACGTGAAGCGACGACCGTTTCTGATGACAGCAGCAGCTGATCACATCTGGATCAGCTGTCAGTCAGCTTTAACAGCTGTTTGTGTCTGAACTGATCTAATAGTAATAAAGACAGTCAGTTGTTCTCAGTGGCAGAGCAGCAGTGTTTCTCTCTGTAGCCTGTTATCTGTTTAACAAACACCTGCACATGAATAACAGCTGCAGTCTGTATTTCTACTGTGGACTGAGTCCTGCTTAGAGGACCAGGAACCATCTCTACTGAGGACTGAGTCCTGCTTAGAGGACCAGGAACCATCTCTACTGAGGACTGAGTCCTGCTTAGAGGACCAGGAACCATCTCTACTGTGGACTGAGTCCTGCTTAGAGGACCAGGAACCATCTCTACTGTGGACTGAGTCCTGCTTAGAGGACCAGGAACCATCTCTACTGAGGACTGAGTCCTGCTTAGAGGACCAGGAACCATCTCTACTGAGGACTGAGTCCTGCTTAGAGGACCAGGAACCATCTCTACTGAGGACTGAGTCCTGCTTAGAGGACCAGGAACCATCTCTACTGAGGACTGAGTCCTGCTTAGAGGACCAGGAACCATCTCTACTGTGGACTGAGTCCTGCTTAGAGGACCAGGAACCATCTCTACTGTGGACTGAGTCCTGCTTAGAGGACCAGGAACCATCTCTACTGAGGACTGAGTCCTGCTTAGAGGACCAGGAACCATCTCTACTGGATCAATATCTTTATATTATTTATTCATTATGAGCGTCTGTAGTTATTGATGTTCTGACAGTAGAAGTTATGTATTAGGCTGAATGTTTCAGGGAAAATGTAAATGATGTAACTCATATCAAACCCGACGTTCAGGAATTATCAGCCTCATGTGACTGAATGGAAATGACTTAAATGATGTAAAAGGTGTAAAAGACAAACTCTCCTTCTCTGTCTGACTTTAACTGGATCCTTAATAAAAGTTAACGGGAGAAATAACAGATCATCAAAAGAAAACTCTTTCTAATAAATGCAGAAAGTTGTTTGAGGTCTGTTAGTTGTCAGCTCTTATAAACCCCTTTCAGTGTCAGACTCCTTCAGTGACGGTGTGTGAAGGAGAGATACTGCAGGTCCTCCTGCTGCTGGATCACCTACAATTAACACTGGTTATAACTAGATGGTGAATCAGAAGACTACTAAACTATAAAACATTTAATCTCTGATCTGTCTTCACTCCGGTATAAAACTCCAGTGATGTTGATGTATCAGATCAAACCGATCAGCAGCAGCGTCCAATCAGTAACTGATATCCAATAACGGGGCGTGTCGGTCGGTAAATAACAATCGTGGAGGAGACACTGGAGGATACACTGGTGCATCCTCGCTTATGGCTCCTCCAGCAAGCCACCTCGCTCCTCGATCCTCAAGGTGCATTTTATGAATTGGGACGTCCTTCAAGATGGACGGCTGAGATCGATTTCCGGGTCACAGCCGGAGGATCGAGGAGCGAGGAGACGAGGAGGCGAAAAAACGACAAATGAGATGCACCTATTGTGTGATTTTCGTGTTGCCTGATAAACTATCAAAGGACTCTCTCTCCTGACAGAGACTTGGTTATTTTGTGGATCCTCAGAGGACTCCTCAATTCTCCCTTTACATATTCAAACAGCTCTATTGATGGGCATGGTATGAGCAAAAAAATGTGTTCTCAAAGACTGGAAGACACCAACTCCACCGTGCTTCAGAAACTGGTTGCATGAATTGGTGTCAGTTATCCACATGGAGAAATTGCGAGCCAATAATTTAAAAAGTCAACATAAATGGGAAGAATCTTGGGGCCCCTTTCTGCAATATTTGGACTCAGTTCGACAGCATTTCTATTCGTATATTGATTGTTTGGTTTTTGTTGTTGAATACTCCCATTATGGACGGCTTGCATTTAACTATCACATGGATGATACTGTGACGGCCCCTCTGTGTTTGGATCTTGTACTGTGTTTGCTTTCTCTCATCAGGGCTGCAGACCTGATGAGGCTAATCAGCAGCATGAGACACACCTGGGCCAGGTGTGCTACCTGCTTAAAGCCAGAGCCTGCAGCAATCTGGGTCCGGCAGACCTCCTCATGCACATTTCACCTTTGTTAAATGGTTTTGGTTCTTTGTCTTTGTTTTACAGCAAACATCCATACAGCACAATTTCACACATCCCCTCCCTACACTACTGACTCTACAGACTCCTCCCAGACATTCTTTTGACTTTTTACAGTTTTAGGTTAATAAATCTCTTTATTTATTCAGTATACCTGCGTGTCTCCCGTTTTGGTCACAGCTCTAGAGCCGGGCTGTGACACCTTCCAGACGTCTGCTAAACGCTAACATCTATAAACGATTCTTTTCTCACACACTATGAACATTGTTTTAACGTTTGTATAATGCTAACCAGAGCAATGAACTAGAAAGGCCCGAATATTGGCAGTTTTATGAAAATTGATGTTGAATCAAAGTGACTTTAATAATGAAATAGCATACGAAACGTTGGTCTGTTTCATTGCTGCTTTGGTGCTCGGCCCTCGGGTATCTTCAGACCGAGTACCTTTGGACTACGGGAACAAAACCGTGAGCTGCCGGGTCTAGCATGCTCTCTTTCTCCTTCTAAACACATAGACATGTAAACTGAGAGAGATTTACTCAGTGATGCGGCCTACATACAATTCTCTCCAATATTAGCTAATAGTTAGTTTAGATCAGTAAATGTCTCAGTTCATGTGGCCGGCCACCCACGTTTTCTTTTTCTAAAAGGTTTGCATACAGAGCCGGTCCTGACCTGAGATGTAAACCACCACCATGCCACACAGTCACACCTGACACCCCAGTGCTCCTATTAAAGTGTAACTTCACCCACTGCATCATTTTAAAACAGAATAATACTACAGATATAAATTTGGTAAATGAATGTGGGTCTGCAAAAAGAAAGAATCATGCAGAAATAAATATATAAATACACAAATAAATACATACAATTTAATAATGAATAAATAAATTAATAAATGTATTTAAAATAAAAATAATAAAGCAGACAGACGGTCTACCTGGACGTCATGGATCACCTGCTGCTGCTGTGGAGCTCAGGTAGGACTCTGCTTTAAACGTCATGTGTTATTATTCACACCTTTATATTGATCTTTAAATCAGAGAACCACCTGATCACACACACCAACATCAAGTTTTTATTCACAGCTTCAGACCCACTGAAACATTAAAATATCCTCCTGCACCATGTCGTATCTCAGCATCATTTTACAGCTAAGAGTTTTAGGGACGCTCCAACAGGAATCGACAGCTCTGAAGAGACTTTTGGACTGTTGGACGGACTAAACAAGACATTTAAAGACGTCACCTTAGACTCTGACAGACTGTGCTGCACATGTTTCACTGTTTCCTGATGTTTCCATTCCATGAATAACAGAACGGACAGATTCATCAACTATTGGTATAACGGTTAGTTGCAGCTGTAGTTCAGTCTGCTCTTAAGGACTCTCTGCTGAGGTCGACTCATTTACCTGGAAATGATAAGATCACTCTGACAGCATTAATCTGACAGCAGCATCTCAGTCTGCCCTGGTTGTCACGGTAACAGAAACCACAGTGCTAAAATTAGTAATCTGTCAACAGCTTCTTATCAACACATCAGTTCCTCAGACACGCAGCTCAGAGGAGGATAAATATCATGTGTAAAACTAAAGAAGAGTAAATGATGAGTGAAGCTGCAGCTCTTCCAGTGAGGACAGCACACACAGAGCAGAGAGACGGTCTACCTGGACATCATGGATCACCTGTTGGTGCTGCTGCTGCTGTGGAGCTCAGGTAGTACTCTGCTTTACACATCATGTGATATTATTCACACGTTTATATTGATCATTAAATCAAAGAACCACCTGATCACACACACACCCTCATATTATACTATACTAGCAGTACAACCTCATACTATACTAGCAGTACAACCTCATACTATACTAGTAGTACAACCTCATACTATACTAGCAGTACAACCTCATACTATACTAGTAGTACAACCTTATACTATACTAGTAGTACAAGCTCATACTATACTAGCAGTACAACCTCATACTATACTAGTAGTACAACCTCATACTATACTAGCAGTACAACCTCATACTATACTAGTAGTACAACCTCATACTATACTAGTAGTACAAGCTCATACTATACTAGCAGTACAACCTCATACTATACTAGTAGTACAAGCTCATACTATACTAGCAGTACAACCTCATACTATACTAGTAGTACAACCTCATACTATACTAGTAGTACAAGCTCATACTATACTAGTAGTACAAGCTCATACTATACTAGCAGTACAACCTCATACTATACTAGCAGTACAACCTCATACTATACTAGTAGTACAACCTCATACTACACTAGTAGTACAACCTCATACTATACTAGTAGTACAACCTCATACTATACTAGCAGTACAACCTCATACTATACTAGCAGTACAACCTCATACTATACTAGCAGTACAACCTCATACTATACTAGTAGTACAACCTCATACTATACTAGTAGTACAAGCTCATACTATACTAGTAGTACAAGCTCATACTATACTAGTAGTACAACCTCATACTATACTAGCAGTACAACCTCATACTATACTAGCAGTACAACCTCATACTATACTAGTAGTACAACCTCATACTATACTAGCAGTACAACCTCATACTATACTAGCAGTACAACCTCATACTATACTAGTAGTACAACCTCATACTATACTAGTAGTACAAGCTCATACTATACTAGTAGTACAAGCTCATACTATACTAGTAGTACAACCTCATACTATACTAGCAGTACAACCTCATACTATACTAGCAGTACAACCTCATACTATACTAGTAGTACAACCTCATACTATACTAGTAGTACAAGCTCATACTATACTAGTAATACAACCTCATACTATACTAGCAGTACAACCTCATACTATACTAGCAGTACAACCTCATACTATACTAGTAGTACAACCTCATACTATACTAGTAGTACAAGCTCATACTATACTAGCAGTACAACCTCATACTATACTAGCAGTACAACCTCATACTATACTAGCAGTACAACCTCATACTATACTAGTAGTACAAGCTCATACTATACTAGCAGTACGTACTAGTAAGATGTGATTTCCAATAATAAATATATTCATACATTTGCATAAAGCAGTATATTTGTCCAATCCCATGTTGGTAAGAGTATTAAATACTTAACAAATCTCCCTTTAAGGTTCATTTTGAACGGATAAAAAATGTGTGATTAGTTTGTGATTAATCATGATTAAATATTTTAATTGCTTGACAGCCCTAATTTAAAGGAATAAAAGGATTTGTGTGGCCCTACGCAGCTGCATATTCAGCGTATCGGGCGGGCCGACACTGATCACCCCCACACACATCACATCACATCACATCACATCACATCACATCTCATCACATCACATCACATCACATCACCTACACACTCAAAGGAAGAAAAGACTAAAAGGGAACATGGATGCTGTAAAATCGTACAAATCCGTTCAAAATGAACCTTAAAGGGAGATTTGTTAAGTATTTAATCCTCTTATCAACATGGGAGTGGACAAATATGCTGCTTTATGCAAATGTATGAATATATTTATTATTGTAAATTAATTAACAACACAAAACAATGACAGATATTGTCCAGAATATTGTCCTAATTTTCAAAATGAAGTAGAAATGTATAAAGAAAAGAATACAGCAATATATAAACTTGGGGAGATAAATAAGGAAGAAAATGCAAAGGGAAAATAAATAAATACAATTTAATAATTTATAAATGAATTTATTAATTTAAAATAATAGAAAATAAATGCAAAACTAAATAGATCAAATTAAATGTCAATAAAATGAATACATAAATACTAGGGCTGTCAATCAATTAAAATAGTTAATCATGATTAATCACACATTTTTCTATCCGTTCTAAATTAACCTTAAAGGGAGATTTGTCAGTATTTAATCCTCTTATCAACATGGGAGTGGACAAATATGCTGCTTTATGCAAAAGTATGTATATATTTATTATTGTAAATCAATTAACAACACAAAACAATGACAGACATTGTCCAGCATATTTTCCTAATTTTCATAATGAAGTAGAAATGTATAAAGAAAAGAATACAGAAATAAATAAGTCAAGGGACAAGGGCCCCCTTTGAAAACGGACATGCCTTTTCCTTATGTGTTCTAGTCTCATATGATACCTGTATCTTCACTCCAGCTTTAAAACTGAGCCGCTACAACCTTAAAATCACAAGTTGTGTTAATGCATTAAAGAAATGAATGGCACTAAAACATATTTGCTTTAACACATTAACTTTGACAGCCCTGGTTATAATCTTTAATATTTTCACCAAATCAAACCAAGTGTTTGATTCTACCTTTAGTCAGTTGTTATTGCTGTAGTCAGTGGAGCCGTATGTGTACTCAGTAATGATCTCTCTGGGCGGTGTGCTTCATGGTTAGTGACTGAGTCCGCCATAGATTCAGACTCATGACACATTGAGAGGAAACGATGCAGCACGTTATCAGTGATGCTGTTTGTAAGCTGCTCTGATTGATATCAGCCTCACTGTCTCCTGTTCACTCTCCTACAGCCGGATCTGAGCTGCATAGACTTACTGCTAATGCTAACACAACAATTCCTGCTGCTGCTGCTTCACATTAAAACACCTCAACTGGACAAACACAGTGGACTTTTATTGTGAAGCAGCCACAGGAAACCCAACGTATTCATCACTGAGGACAAAAAAAAGGAGAGACCATAGACATATATATGTATATATATATATATATATATATATATATACATAGACATGTATACATATATAGACATGTATACTCAGACATGTATATAATAGACATATACATATATATATAGAGACATATATACATAGACATACGTACATAGACGGGGTCCTAAAAATCAAGGAAAGGGCTCTAAATTCCCCAGCATTCACTACAACAGTGCAACATTTATGCTGCAGAATGCTCGCTCAATTAATGATAAAGCACTACTCATCCATGATATCATCACTGACAGGAAAATCGACTTTCTCTGCCTAACAGAGACTTTGCAAAATCAGCAGGATTTCATGGCACTTAATCAAGCCACTCCCCCTGGATATGTCTACATACAGAAGCCTCGCTCCATGGGTCGTGGCGGCGGGCTGGCTGTTATACATCCAGCTGACAGCTTCAAAAGACTTCTCTGAATTTTCTGCGCTCTCAGCGCAACCCTTCATCTGTCCACCAGATGGCAGGCTCTTTGGGTATTGCCATTGAACGGGGTTGTCCTTAATCACTCGGGTATTGCCATCGGACGATGCCCAAAATATGTCCTTAACTGGTTAAAGGTCAAGAAAGGTCAACGTGTCCACTGGCAATACATTAATATTGACATTTTCAGTGTTTATATTTCCAAAACCATTGATTTGTTCCTTCCCTGGAGGCGGAGCTTCCCGTGTGCCAAGTTTGAAGTAAATCAGAGAAATTTGATAAAATGGCTCAAAACACTCTGAGAGACAGAAATCCAATTCCAAGTCGCTACGATTGGCCGAGGTATTGCCATTGGACAAGGTCCACTCGGCATACCTGAGGCTCTGCAGTAAGGTATGTGAAGTGGACTTGCTTTGTCCACTTCACATACCATACTGCAGGGCCTCGGGTATGCCGAGTGGACAGAGGCCATATCTACAAAGTGCCTTGGGCAAGGAGGCTGAAAGCTACAGGGCTAGTTCCTGGAGGCCAAGGTACCAAAATAGTCAAAGTCCAGCTCCCCAAACATAAAGATGTTAACAATATAGCCTTTGTCCATTTGGCTTACCGACTTGTTGAAATCGGTTGAGGAATGTAGACGTTATAGTGCTTTTTATCCAGAAAAACGGCAGCTCCCCCGTTCCCTAGTACAGGGTTACAGGCCAGTCTTGCCTGGTCCAATATGGTGCCCACGTTGACGTATCGCTGCAACGGGCTGAAGCGTCCAATGCAGCGTCTATGTATATATTTCTATGGGAGATTTCATGACTCACTGGGCGTGCCGACTCAGTATGCCCGACCCTACTCTGCCTCTGTTTGGCTATACCCTTCCAAACGTTCCAGGCGTCTGCTAAACGCTAACATTAGCCTCGCTATAATGCTAACCAGCGCAATGAACTAGAAAGACTGAATATTGGCAGTTTTATGAAAATTGATGGTGAATCAAAGTGAATTTAATAATGAAATAGCATACGAAAATTGTAAAAAACGTACCGTCGTTGGTTTGTAGTGGCCAAACGGCGGTACTGCAACACCCGTGTCCATCACGTGATGCCATTGGACCGATTTTTAGTAGTTTTAATCTACAAAAGAACCTAGATATTGCTACTGATGGATAATACACACCAAGTCAAAGTTGTGACAAGCATTATTGTGTGATTAGTTGAAGAATCACACAAAATACCAGTTTTGCAGTGTTGTTTTGTGCACAATTTATTTGTGAAAAAACTCCATAATCTTATACACACTTTATTCTGCTTTCATGGCATAATTTACCACACCGCCTTTATTAGTGCACAGCGGACTAGACTAGATCCTGAAATTAGCACCGCTATGTACTGAATCCACAATCGTGAAATACTGAAAGATTCACTCCCACATTGTTCTGCATACTGCCGACTAAATGAAGGATTAAGTTTGCAGACTGTAAACACTGAAGTATACTCAAGCAAGACGCATCACATGACTGACGGCCGGGCCGGTCTCAAGGCACCCTGTCAGCGGCTCCGTCACATCTCCAAAACCGTTGCAAGACATTTCCAAACAGCCGTTATTTGGATAAACTGAACACATATTGGGAATCTAAGTTTACTTTCTCGCATTAATACATATTAAAACTAAATAAAGTGACATATTAACAGCTTTTATCTCACATGACTGACGGCCGGTCTCAAGGCACCCCGCCAGCGGCTCCGTCACGTCTCCAAAAATATACTTAAACAATAAATATTTGTGTATTTCTACAGGACTCCAGGCTGAAGAAAATCACAACTCAACAGGTAAATAAAAAAAGAGAAATAAAGAAATAAAGTCAAGTCTCAGTTTAATCTTTTCTTAAATTCACTTCTTTTACTGACGACTCTCTTGTTTCTGTTCAGAGTCCGTCAGGTTGGTGGGAGGAGACAGTCGCTGTGCAGGAACACTGGAGCTGAAACATCAGGGAGACTGGAGACCAGTGGAGGTCCGTTACTCTGTCTGGACCCTGAAGGCAGCAGCTGCTGTCTGCAGAGACTTGGACTGTGGCTCTGCTGTTTCTGTAGAACGGAGAGAGGAGTCCTCACAGAGATCTGTGTGGTTGATCAGGTCTGACTGTGTTCAGTCTGGATCTGCTCTGAGGGAGTGTGCAACATCAGGTTGCTCTAACTCCATCCTGAATCTCACCTGCTCAGGTAAGCCCATCAGTGACATCATCAGTGACATCATCTATGACAGTAATGTACCCATAATGACTCACACATGCAGCAGCTAGAATCCCAGCAGACTGTCTCCAGCAGCCATGATGGAGTCTGTTGATCTGCTGCCTCCGTAAATCAGCTGCTGAATGCACCAAGATATATATCTGTAGATATGAAATAGGCTTGTCGCGGTAGTCGGTGTTACATGGTGGTCGGGCACACACCGATTACATTACGTCCCCACCGTCCCCACCGTCCCCACCCTCGTCTTGCTTTTTATACAGTAATAAAACCCATTTACTTTATGTTGGTGTGTCAGCGGCATGTTATCAACAGATAGTCAGACGACGGACGCTACGATCTGAAAGTGAATTCATCTGCTCCGTAAGGAGTCAGCTCAGAGTAGCAGGAGTCAGGTTTCACACACGTGATGAGAGAGAGCTGGCAGACAAGACGATGGCGGAGGATTTGGTGTCGAAGCGAAAAGCAAACGCACCTATTTGGATATATTTCAGATTTAAACCCAAATGCTGTGAGGGATCCACAACGTTAATGAGGTAATCTCCGTGAGGAGGACAGAGCGGTCATAGCCGGTGTGTGCGGCGCAGCGGCGCCAGGTAGACCTCTACAGCCCCTCAGCAAAAGCTCTACTGGAGAGGCGAGACACACCGCCACCCGGCGGTAGAGATCAGAGTCAGCACGCTACACATGTTGACCGTCATCTGTTCTTGTAAAATGTCCGATGTAATACATGTCTGCTGCTTCAGGAGTCCCCTCGGCCAACCAGCAACCAGCCTGAAAGGACTCCTTCTTCAGCTTTACAGCTTTCTGGAGATGAACTCATGTTGGAACTGTTCTGAGTCCAGTTGGAATCACTGAATTGTTGTTAATGACATCTTTTTATTGAGTGTCTGGTGTCTTTTATCTCTCTCTATTTCATCTTCTATCATCTCTCCAGACTCTGTCAGGCTGGTGAATGGGACTAGTCTGTGCTCAGGCAGACTGGAGGTGAAGACTAACCCCTCTAACCAGTGGTGGTCCTCAGTGTGTGAAGCTGACTTTGACCAGCAGGATGCAGAGGTGGTCTGTAGGGAGCTTGGCTGTGGGGCTCCTTCAGTCCTCCAGGGGGCGCTCTATGGAGACGTGGAGGCTTCAATGTGGACCAAAGAGTTCCAGTGTGGAGGAACTGAGTCTGCTCTCCTGGACTGTAGAAGCTCAGGCTCAGACAGAAACACCTGCTCACCTGGCAAAGCTGTTGGACTCACCTGCTCAGGTAGAAGAGGAGCTGTAGCTCTGATCTGGTTCATTTCTGTTCTAATGAAACTCACTTTATTCTTTTACTGACGACTCTCTTGTTTCTGTTCAGAGCCTGTCAGGTTGGTGGGAGGAGACAGTCGCTGTGGAGGAACACTGGAGCTGAAACATCAGGGAGACTGGAGACCAGTGGATGGCCGTTACTATGTCTGGACCCTGAAGAAAGCAGCTGCTGCCTGCATAGACTTGGACTGTGGCTCTGCTGTTTCTGTAGAACAGAGAGAGGAGTCCTCAGTCAGATCTGTGTGGAGGATCAGGCCTGACTGTGTTCAGTCTGGATCTGCTCTGAGGGAGTGTGCAACATCAGGTTCCTCTAACTCCATCCTGAATCTCACCTGCTCAGGTAAGCCCATCAGTGACATCATCTATGACATCATCTATGACAGTAATGTCTCCAGTATGTTCCTTCCTCCGTCACAGTGACAGTCGGTGGTTTCCATTGGACTGAACTGTAAAGTTATCCAGGACAATGACATCCTAAAGTGTAGAGAAGTGTATGGAGAGCTGTTTTAACATTTAATAGCTCAGCTTGACTATCAAGAATTAACATTAGAGATATCTACAACTACATTCTGACTAATCGTAATCACATTGTGACTAGTCAGAGTTCTTATTCCAGATATCTATAACCTCATTGTGACTAGTCCAAATGATAGTTAGAGATATCTGTAATGCAGTTCTGACTATCCTTAATAACAGTTACAGATATCTATAACCTCATTATGACCAGTCAGAATTAAATTGTAGATATCCGTAATGAGAAACCCCATACACATGAATGGTAAAAGTAGTTTTAATCGTACTAGTCTAAATGTAATTACAGATATCTAGAATTAGAGTTATGACTAGTCTAAATGTAAATACAAATATCTATAATTAGAGTTATGACTAGTCTAAATGTAATTACAGATGTATAGAATTAGAGTTATGACTAGTCTAAATGTAATTACAGATGTATAGAATTAGAGTTATGACTAGTCTAAACAGCGCTGCAGATATCTCTGATGAATCTCCTGTCCAGCTATTAAATGTTTAAACAGTTTGCCATAGAAGTGGGCTTGTTTCTGAAAGCTTCAAACTCTCCACAGACTGCTGAGCTTCACCTGACAGGACACACCTGTCTGTCTGGAGGCCTTTCCCATTTCACAGTTCCTACATCCTCCATTCCTTTCCTCGCCTCCTCTCCTCGCGTCTTAGTCCCGCCCACCAGAGATGTGAGCTGAGGAGGCGAGGAAGAGACGCGAGGAGAGAGGAGTTGAGGCAACAGGCTTTTAACAAAATGAGCCCTCCTCTCCTCAGAGCCGTCATTTTAAAGCCACATCAATTAAATATGACATGTGGCCTCTTTGATACGTCACAGGTGTCTCTGTTCACATTTCTATTTCATCAATTTGTGTGTTATTTAACTAGATTCTATATTCACCCACCAGCAGCTCATTTTATATGAATGTTCCCTTTAAACCAGAAGGCTGGATTTATTCTATTACATCAGGGCTGTGTATTGGAAAGAATCTGGTGATATGATACGTATTATGATACAGGGGTTACCATTCAGTATATCATGATATATTGTCATTTCTTTAAATTTAATTTTATGAAAACTGTCATAGTATAAAGAACACAACATCATATGCATAAAATCTTTGTAAAAAAAGTTACTTTTTAATGCAATTAACGTTTATCACAGTCCCTGTAACATCCAACATCATAGCACTACGTTGGCTAACACTTCATTTTACAGCTCCGCAACTTCCATGGTGATTAGGTGATAATTAGCAAGTAACCTATTTGATATTTCTTTAGAATTACTGCCAAATTACCCCAATATTTACCTCAAAATCTATCTAAAACTACTTTATTATAAACATTATTTAATAATTATCTGCTAAAATATCATGTAAAGGTTAAAATAGGGCCCTGAGGCTTGAGAAGAGGCTCTGTGCTGCTAGATAATCGATGGCAGGGACCGCTCTGAACTCCTCCAGTTGGAATCACTGAATTGTTGTTTCATGACATCTTTTTATTGAGTGTCTGGTGTCTTTTATCTCTCTCTATTTCATCTTCTATCATCTCTCCAGACTCTGTCAGGCTGGTGAACGGGACTAGTCTGTGCTCAGGCAGACTGGAGGTGAAGACTAACCACTCTAACCAGTGGTGGTCCTCAGTGTGTGAAGCTGACTTTGACCAGCAGGATGCAGAGGTGGTCTGTAGGCAGCTTGGCTGTGGGGCTCCTTCAGTCCTCCAGGGGGCGCTCTATGGAGACGTGGAGGCTTCAATGTGGACCAAAGAGTTCCAGTGTGGAGGAACTGAGTCTGCTCTCCTGGACTGTAGAAGCTCAGGCTCAGATAGAAACACCTGCTCACCTGGCAAAGCTGTTGGACTCACCTGCTCAGGTAGAAGAGGAGCTGCAGCTCTGATCTGGTTCATTTCTGTTCTAATGAAACTCACTTTATTCTTTTACTGACGACTCTCTTGTTTCTGTTCAGAGCCTGATGATGTCAGGTTGGTGGGAGGAGACAGTCGCTGTGGAGGAACACTGAAGCTGAAACATCAGGGAGACTGGAGATCAGTGAGGGGCTATTACTCTGACTGGACCCTGAAGGAAGCAGCTGCTGCCTGCAGAGACTTGGACTGTGGCTCTGCTGTTTCTGTAGAACAGAGAGAGGAGTCCTCACGGAGATCTGTGTGGTGGATCAGGTCTGAATGTGTTCAGTCTGGATCTGCTCTGAGGGAGTGTGCAACATCAGGTTCCTCTGACTCCATCCTGAATCTCACCTGCTCAGGTAAGCCCATCAGTGACATCATCTATGACATCATCTATGACAGTAATGTTTCCAGTATGTTCCTTCCTCCGTCACAGTGACAGTCGGTGGTTTCCATTGGACTGAACTGTAAAGTTATCCAGGACAATGACATCCTAAAGTGTAGAGAAGTGTATGGAGAGCTGTTTTAACATTTAATAAATCAGCTTGACTATCAAGAATTAACATTAGAGATATCTACAACTACATTCTGACTAGTCGTAATCACATTGTGACTAGTCAGAGATCTTATTCCAGATATCTATAACCTCCAAATGAGTCCAAATGATAGTTAAAATATAGTTTATAAGATAGTTAGAATTGGGATGTCCTTCAAGATGGAGCGCTGAGATCGATTTCTGGATCACAAGCCGGAGCATCGAGGATCGAGGAGACGAGGTGGCACAAGATCAGGTCCACTTTGTTGAACGGAGGGTCAACAAAAATGAAACGTAAACGGCGGTGCATTGAACACTCTGTTGTGCTACGCTAATGCACTGCCTTTATAATACGGTGGGGTTCGTGCACGTCGCTGCTGATTGGGTAACACCTCTGACACACCCACCAGATGAGAGGAAACGCACCTCAAAGCCTGTTGTGCACCATTTCCAGGAAACACGCCGTTCAACCCGGAAACCGTAGCAAACCAGTGCACGCTGTTTTCAGACTGAACGTGCTCCGGCTCTCAGCCAATCATCTCTTTGTGTTTACAGACCTGCTGCTTCAGCCCAACATCTCTGGGTCCTCCTCCGTGGACCGAGTCTCCGAGGCCCAGCAGCAGGGGTTTCACGTGCTCAGGGGCTCCACCTTCACCATCAGCTGCTCCGTCCAGCCACAGTACCCAGGAGGCTCCTTCCATCTCACCTTCACCTCCTCCACCTCAGCACTCAACTACACCCAGCCAGCTGTCAATCACTCCGCCCACTTCCTGTTTCCTGCTGCAGAGCCCGCCCACCAAGGAAGCTACAGATGTGTTTATCACGTCTATGTTTTTTCTCACGACTTCTTCTCTGAGAGCCGTCTGATCTCTCTCACCGTCGCAGGTAAACTGACTGTTTACATGCAGGTTTGGAAAATGTGGAAATGATCAGCTGACAACAGAGAAGCTTTCATTCTGTAATCAACGATCGGGCTTATTTTAATAATTAAGGACTTTGATTATTTCATAAGAAGTTTACTTAATTTTGTATTTATTTTTTTTTTAAGTTATTTTTTTGGGGGCATTTTCCATTTTTATTCAGAGGACAGTGGATAGAGTCTTGGAAAGGGGGGAGAGAGAGTGGATGCGGAAAGGGCCAAAGGCCTGATTCGAACCCGGGCCGCCGCGGTCAGGACCAAGCCTTGATACATGGACGCCCGCTCTACCAACTGAGCTAACCCAGGCGCCCCTTAATTTTGTATTTTAATATTTTCTTTTTCCATAAGAATTTTATTTAATTTTGTACTTACGGAATTTTCTTATTTCATAAGATTTTGCATATTTTTGTACTTAAGGAATTTACGTAATTTTGTGGTTATGAATTTTGCTCATCTTTTTTATAATTAAGGACTTTAATTAATTTGTAATGAAGGATTTTTTTTATTTCATAAGAATTTTACTTAATTTTGTAATTCAGGATTTTTTTTTAATTTCATTATAATTTTCCTATCTTTGTATTTAAGAAGTTTGATGAATTTTGTCGGAGCCTTCAGAGATCATAGGGATTAAAACATGAATAAAAGTTAGAGGTTTATTCTACGTGGAGATGACGTCACTTTAGGACGTCTGCTCACAACTGATTACAGAGAGAGATGTAGTACTAGTACTTCATTTAAGTAGTACTAGTAGTACTTCATCTAAGTGCTTTAAGGGTTATGACATGTTCAGTCATAATAAGTCTGTGCATGTTGTTGTTTGTGGAATGACACTGTGACTACTGTCATTGTGTTCCACATGTCATATAGTAACCACACTTGTACAAAGTGGATGAATGTCAACAGCAAACAGTCTACTGGAGGACGGAGCATGTTTGGTTGTAAACATATAAAAGTCTCACTAAAGTCACGTCAGTTGTATTTCTACAGATTAATCTCAGAGGACTTTCTAATCTGTCCAACAAAGAACAGTCTCCGTCCTCAGAGCCTGGATTCACATAAAGAGGATTGAAGAAGTGCTTTTAGATTTCAGGTCACTACAGTTTGTGTTTAATGGGAGCTGTTGGACTCATGATGTCATGTGATGTGATGTGATGACTGTCCATGTGTTTGATCAGATCTAAGGCCTTTCATCATCAGAGCCATCGTCCTGCCGCTGATTCTGCTGTTGGCGAACATTGGCCTTTACTTCTACTATAAGGTACTGACACACGTCTGTTGTTCAGACCGCTGACTGACATGAAGCTCTCAGTCTGTGTTTATTGAAGTGAAGAGAGAGGAGTGATGCAGGAAGTCACATCTGTGTGCTGTCATGTGTCTCCAGGGCAAGAGGGGGCAGAGGCCGAGCAGACGGGAGAAGGCTGAGCCGGATTATTATAACCTGGGTGTTCCTGCAGCTGAAGAGGAAGGAGCTCAGGGAGCAGAGTAGCACCTCCAAGGAGCTCATCTCACATCCAGATGGATTTATAACACACAACCCAGCAGCAGCTCATTTTAGACGCATGTTCCCTTCAAACAAGAAGGCTGCTTCTATTCTATTACATCATATACTATATCTGTTTCACTCTCAACATGAAAACCAACAATGTGTTAGTCTCTTGTAGCCCATTGGTTCCTCCTGAAGATGTAGATCTCTAAAAACACCTCACAAACATAAAGTGTCATTGAAAACTAGACTTGAAAGCAGGAATACCGGAGTCCGACCCAGGCCGATCGGGAACAATGCTTTATATTAAATTAAGATAAATGTAGAACATTGATATATATCCTCTAAAGTCTGTATTACCGGTCAAATCTGAAGACAACTGAAGAATGACATCCTGAGATCAGAGTAAAAACATGTCACCGACTGTTGGATCTGTAGATCTGGAGCACATCCAGGGTTGGTGAAGCACATCTGCTGCCACGTTGACAATCTGTTGGTGTTTGTGACTCAACAATATCTATAATGAATGAATCAAAGTCATGTAGCCAGCAAACAAAGGAGAGTATTAAAAACCAGAGGCTGTTTTCACACCAGTTTCATCTGGTTAGTGACACATGAACTTTATGAGCTCACTTTAGCGCTCCCTTGTGGTTCACATGGCTCATTTATTGTTGTGAGCAGGACCACATTTAGCTTATGAAATAACCATAATAATACAAATGGGAGCAAAATATAAGAGTATTAACAGCTTATAGTGTGATGAAGGAATTTTAGTATTTCATTAGAATTTAGCTTAATTTTGTACATAAGGAAAATTTATAATTGAAGATTTTACTTTTACTTTTTTCTAATGAAGGATTTTGCTTATTTCATAAGAATTTCACTTAATATTATAATTAAGGATTTTGCAAATTTTCATGATTAAATACTTATTTTTTAAGAATGTCACTTAATGCTGTAATAAAGGATTCGATGATTTTCATAATTAAGTAATTTACTTATTTTTTATGAATTTTACTTAATTTTGTAATTAAGGATTTTCTTATTACATAAGTATTTTACTTAATTTTATTTCAGTAGAATTTGGCTAATTTCTGTAAATAAGGAGTTTACTTAATTTTGCACTTAAAGAATGTGCTTAATTTCTATGAATTTTACTTACTTTTACATTTAAGGAATTTATTTAATTTTTTTACTTTGGGAATTTTCTTGATGTTGTACTTAACAAATTTACACAAATTTATAATTGAGGATTTTACTGTTACTACTTTTTTCTAATGAAGGATTTTGCTAATTTCATGATTAAGTACTTATTTTTTAAGAATTTCACTTAATGCTGTAATCAAGGATTTGCAAATTTTCATAGTTAAGTAATTTACTTATTTTTTTAAGAATTTTGCTTAATTGTTTTAATTAAGGAATTTTCTTATTACATAGGAATTTTCCTTAATTTTATTTCAGTAGAATTTGGCAAATTTTTGTACATAAGGAGTTTACTTAATTTTGCACTAAAAAAATGTCCTTAATTTCTATGAATTTTACTTTTTCATTTAAGGAATTTATTGAATTTTGTACTTTGGGAATTTTCTTGATGTTGTACTTAACAAATTTACACAAATTTATAATTGAGGATTTTACTGTTACTATTTTTTTCTAATGAAGGATTTTGCTAATTTCCTAAGAATTTCACTTAATATTATAATTAAGGATTTTGCAAATTTTCATGATTAAGTACTTATTTTTTAAGAATTTCACTTAATGCTGTAATAAAGGATTTGATGATTTTTATAATTAAGTAATTTACTTATTTTTTAAGAACTTTACTTAATTTTGTAATTAAGGGATTTTCTTATTACATAAGTATTTTACTTCATTTTATTAAGAATTTGGCTAATTTCTGTAAATAAGGTGTTTACTTAATTTTGCACTTAAAGAATGTGCTTAATTTCTATGAATTTTACTTTTGTATTTAAGGAATTTACCAAATTTTGTAATTGCGGAATTTTCTTGATGTTGTACTTAACAAATTTACACAAATTTATAATTGAGGATTTTACTTTTACTACTTTTTTTTCTAATGAAGGATTTTGCTCATTTCATAAGAATTTCACTTAATGCTGTAATAAAGGATTTTGCAAATTTTCATGATTAAGTACTTATTTGTTTAAGAATTTTACTTAATGCTGTAATAAAGGATTTGACAATTTTTATAATTAAGTAATTTACTTATTTTTTAAGAATCTTACTTAATTTTGTAATTAAGGGATTTTCTTATTACATAAGTATTTTAGTTTGAAGTATATGTATAAAGAAAAATACAGAAATAAATAAGTGAACGGCTCATACACAGTCATTACAGTAAGTAGGTTTGGGGAAATAAATAAGTGAAATGCAAAAGGAAAATCGTGCAGGAATAAATAAATAAATAATAATGCAAAATAAATAAATAAATGTAAAAATGAATGAAAATAGATCAATGAATAAATAAAAGGAGTAAATAAATAAGGGAATAAATACAAATATAAATAAATATGACAGAATTATCAATTTATGTCACATTTTATCAATTGATTAATGGCTACATTTATTCTTGATATTATTTTTGCTATATTTAGTGGCATATTTATTTATTTTTTATTTTGCCAGGTTCGATCCTCCAGAATGTACACATTAATAATTATAATCCATTGATATATAATACAGGATATACCATGAAATGGGTCGTACTGTATAATGAGTACTTTTACTTCTGATACTTTAAGTACATTTTGGTGATAGAGGTACTTCTTCCACCACTGAACATGGTAACTACCCATCTATCTGTTTAGAGGAGGGATCTGTTTATTTTAGTATTATTTAATTCCAGTCAATAGTGGACCCAAATCCAACCTGTGATTTCTTGTTTTTCTATGTGTATGTATATATATATAATTTATTATTATTATTATTATTTTTTTATTTATTTCCTTGCAAATCTCGCGCTCCCACTCCAGTCCAGCAGGTGGAGGTTATGCACCTTTAAGCTGGTTTGCCAACCGCCAATAAACACCAAAGAAGAAGAAGAAAAAGTGAACTGTTCCTTTAATACTTTCTCTTTAGCGCGTTTTGGACTCTGTCGCTCTCCGTAGTTCCAAGGCCTATGGAAGGAGGATAGATCCTGGGTCATGTGTCTAGTAACACGCATGCGCAGTGTAACTGAAGTGCAGACCAAATTCTACTGTGCATGTGCAATACCCCCTCCCCGGAGATATGACACGTTGATGACGCGTGATTAAGCCTCCTTTTCATAGGCCTTGCGTAGTTCCAGGAGGTTGTTGTGTTTTTCTCTGCTGCTGCGCCACTGATTCACATCCCGAGAGATTCAGACCTTAACGGAGAGACTCAGACCTTAACGGAGAGATTCAGAGTTTAACGGAGAGACTCAGACCTTAACGGAGAGACTCAGAGTTTAACGGAGAGATTCAGACCTTAACGGAGAGACTCAGACCTTAACGGAGAGATTCAGACCTTAACGGAGAGACTCAGACCTTAACGGAGAGACTCAGAGTTTAACGGAGAGACTCGGAGTTTAACGGAGAGACTCAGAGTTTAACGGAGAGACTCAGACCTTAACGGAGAGACTCAGACCTTAACGGAGAGACTCAGACCTTAACGGAGAGACTCAGAGTTTAACGGAGAGACTCAGAGTTTAACGGAGAGACTCAGAGTTTAACGGAGAGATTCAGACCTTAACGGAGAGACTCAGAGTTTAACGGAGAGACTCAGAGTTTAACGGAGAGACTCAGTGTTTAACGGGACTGAGTTCACCGTAGAGATGTCCGGAGGAACCCATCTGGAGAACGCGAACCCGGTGATCTTCCAGCGGTCCGGAGACAGACTGATGACTCCGAGAGACGAAGACGAAGACATCCACGACCCCATCGACCCCCGAGAGATCTTCGATATCCTCTTTATACAACTACCTATACCTATATATACCTATATATACCTACATATACCTATATATACCTACATATACCTATATATACCTACCTATACCTATATATACCTACATATACCTATATATATATATACCTATATATACCTATATATACCTACATATACCTATATATATATATACCTATATATACCTACATATACCTATATATACCTACATATACCTACATATACCTATATATACCTACATATACCTATATATATATATACCTATATATACCTACATATACCTACATATACCTATATATACCTATATATACCTACATATACCTATATATACCTATATATACCTACATATACCTATATATATATATACCTATATATACCTACATATACCTATATATACCTACATATACCTACATATACCTACATATACCTATATATACCTATATATACCTACATATACCTACATATACCTACATATACCTACATATACCTACATATACCTATATATACCTATATATACCTATATATACCTATATATACCTATATATACCTATATATACCTACATATACCTACATATACCTATATATACCTATATATACTGTTTATATAACTAGATATATATATCTAGTTATATAACTAGTTAGTCTTCCTCTAGTTTAGACTGGTTCATATTCAGTTAGTTAGTCTTCCTCTAGTTTAGACTGGTTTATATTCAGTTAGTTAGTCTTCCTCTAGTTTAGACTGGTTCATATTCAGTTAGTTAGTCTGCCTCTAGTTTAGACTGGTTCATATTCAGTTAGTTAGTCTTCCTCTAGTTTAGACTGGTTCATATTCAGTTAGTTGGTCTTCCTCTAGTTTAGACTGGTTTATATTCAGTTAGTTAGTCTTCCTCTAGTTTAGACTGGTTTATATTCAGTTAGTCTTCCTCTAGTTTAGACTGGTTTATATTCAGTTAGTTGGTCTTCCTCTAGTTTAGACTGGTTTATATTCAGTTAGTTGGTCTCCCTCTAGTTTAGACTGGTTTATATTCAGTTAGTTGGTCTTCCTCTAGTTTAGACTGGTTTATATTCAGTTAGTTGGTCTTCCTCTAGTTTAGACTGGTTTATATTCAGTTAGTCTTCCTCTAGTTTAGACTGGTTTATATTCAGTTAGTCTTCCTCTAGTTTAGACTGGTTTATATTCAGTTAGTCTTCCTCTAGTTTAGACTGGTTTATATTCAGTTAGTTGGTCTTCCTCTAGTTTAGACTGGTTTATATTCAGTTAGTTGGTCTTCCTCTACTTTAGACTGGTTTATATTCAGTTGGTCTTCCTCTAGTTTAGACTGGTTTATATTCAGTTAGTTGGTCTTCCTCTAGTTTAGACTGGTTTTAAACACAGATGGTGTGTGTGCTTGTTAAACTGTATTTTAACTGATAGTCTGGACACATTTCTTTTCTTTTCTAACATTACCAGCTGTTGCATCATCTCTGAGATGACGTTAACGGTAACGTACAGATAACAGTAACTGGTGCTTCTCTGTTAAAGTTACATGGAATAGTAACGTTACTGTAAATGTGTAAAAGTGGTGTCAGAAGTACTTTTAGACCTTTTTACATCAGTAAAAGTAGCCTTAACGCCGCATTGTAGAAATACTCAAGTAAAAGTACAAAAGTATTAACATCAAAATATACTTAAAGTAACTTTACCCATGCATTATGACCACTTTCAGAATAATGTATTTTAATTATATATATATATATTCAGTTTCCTTCTGGGGATCAATAAAGTCTGACTGATAATAATAGTAATATTAAAATCTATCTGTTGATTATATTTTGAATTATTAATTTGGAACTTCTAAGTAACTAGTTATCAAATAAAGGTAGTGGAGGAAAAAGTACAATACTGGCTTCTTAAATGTAATAGAGCAGAAGTATAAAGTTACATCAAATATAAATCATATTATTTTATTATGTGTTGGAAAAGTAACTAGTAACTAAAGTGATCACATAAATGTAGTGGAGTAGGAAGTACTATATTGGCTTCTAAAATGTAATAGAGCAGAAGTATAAAGTTGCATAAAATGGAAATACTCAATTGTAGTATAAATACCTCAAAATTGTACTTAAGTACAGTACTTGAGTAAATGTATACTGTTATATATAAACTGTTTTATATATATATTCATTCATTGCCTTTATTTCAGACCCAAAGGTCCATATCAGTATAAATCAAATAAACCACAAGGACAACAACACAGAGATATAATCACTGCAGTTCACAGTGAGTAAAACATACAGTATATAGGCATTTGTTCCAATAATATATATGGTGAAAATATAGTTAATGAGTATTGCAGGATATGTATACTGCCAGCACATCTTATTAGCTCACATCTTAAACAATATGTTTGTGTACTTCTTGTAAACATAACTTTTTTTTTACAATGATTACTTGAGTATTGAGAAAATGAATCAATAATTTAGAAAATGGTTTATAATTTAAGTTATTAATATTCGCTGGTCCCAGCTCCTTAAATATGTGGATTTTCTGGTTTTCTCTCTTTCACATCTTTGTGATTTAAAACATCTTTGAGGTTTGAATAGTTTGACGATGTCACTTTGAGCTCTGGGAAGTTGTGATGGGCATTCTTTCACTATTATGTGACATTCGATAGACTGAATGAAGTAATTAAGAAGATGATTAATCAACAATGAACATTATCATTAGTTGCAGCCCTTCGGCAATATCAGACCACAATCAGCGTATGCCCCCACCTCGTATTAGACAACAGAGTTTAGGTCAGCAAGTACCTTTAAAGACAGTCCTTAAGAATACTTAAGCAATGTTTATCATCTTTGTTTTATGCTGACATCCATGATGACTACCTCATGGGATGTTTAATTACAAACAGACTGTATACAGATGTGTAACACATATTCCAACAGCGTTAGGATCAGTTGAAAAAGACATTTACACTAAGATAAGTAACATTTCTTAATTCACGTGTGCCCTTTATTACTTATTTTAGGTTATTTACAGTAAACGCACAATTACATACCTTGTGATATAACAATAGAAACCACTGTAATATTATTAGTGTCTCACATAATACATCATAATAATAATAATAATAATATACTGACTACATCAGAACAGAGGCAGAACTTGTGTTTTAAATTCTTTAACTAAAGTTACATCTGATCAGATCCATCAACGACCCGGAGCATCCTCTGTCTCTGGAGGAACTCAATGTCGTGGAGCAAGTCCGAGTCCAGGTACGCACCTTTAATTTGATTTACTACTGGGTGAATGCAGGAAAAAGCAGGATATGCCATCGATCTGTCTGTTACTGACCTGACTTTACAGAACTTTTACTGCACTTACTAAAGAAATAAACAAGTAACTTTCACACTCTCCAGCCGTCCTCACTGCAGAAACATCCTACGTCCTTAACGAGTTAAAACAATAAGTTAATTGCATTCAGTATGTTGTTAATTAAGTCTCTTTCTATCTGTGTGTGTTTTTCTCAGGTTAATGATGCAGAGAGCATTGTGGGTATTGAGTTCACGCCCACCATCGCCCACTGCAGCATGGCAACACTCATTGGCCTGTCAATCAAAGTGAAGCTGCTGCGCTCGCTGCCAGACCGGTTCAAAGTATGTGTGTGTGTGTGTGTGTGAGTGTGCGTGTGCGAGTGTGTGTGTGTGTGAGTGTGCGTGTGCGAGTGTGTGAGTGTGCGTGCGTGTGCGTGTGTGTGTGTGTGTTGGTACTATGAATGCACATTTAATATCACCTCCTTTGAGTGTTAGTTAATATGAACAACATGTCATACCGTGTGGGATTTCTGTCTAAACGTTGTGTGTTCTTTCTGTTTCTGCTCAGATTGACGTCCACATCACTCCCGGGACTCACGCCTCAGAGGAAGCAGGTAAATATCACACAGAGACGGCAGGCATGATGGGATATTAGACCATATTCCCCACTAGTCAGGGGTCAGCAACCTTTACTATCTAAAGAGCCGTTCTGGGTAAAAAAAATAAATCTGTCTGGAGCTGCAAAACATTTGATCATTGTGATGAAGGTAACACAGTTTATGAGGGCCAAAGAGCAAATGCACTACGGAGTGTTATATAGTATTATAGAATAAAGTCACAACTTTACCAGAAAAGGAGAGGAGCTGAAGAGACACATGTGGCTCCGGAGCTGCAGGTTGCTGACCCCTGGCCACTAGTCATAATACTGTAGTTACTGTTAAATGTGAGGACTTGATTGTATGTTATGTGATTTTTCTTCTATGTTGTGCAGTGAACAAACAGCTGGCAGACAAAGAGAGAGTTGCAGCAGCTCTGGAGAACTCCTCTCTGCTGGAGGTGGTCAACCAGTGCCTGACCCCCCCTAAGGACGTCTGAGCAGCCAATCAGCTTCATCGTCTTCTGCTTTCAGCCACTGATCAGCCAATCGTGTTCGGCTCTGTCTTTGACGACTGAGGTGTGTCTGCCAAGCTCTGTGTCCGGCCGCCCATCACCAATACAGGTGTGAATAGCTGCAACTGGCGAACACTGATGCTGCAAACCCAATTATTGAATGTTTCCTCCTAAAGAGAGCCATACAGACGGCTAGTCATCATGCAGAACAGTCTGCACAAAGCAGTGTTAGTAATTCTACTTCCATCTGTGGATTTTTGTGGTGAAAAAGTTGAGAAACTCTGTCCGTCAGGTCATTCAGTGTATTTCCTGTTTTATATTATTAATCTGTATTCTAACGGATGCAATGAATCATTTTTAGAATAATATTTGGACTCAACATCTGCAGCAACAATCCACACCTGTATGTTGCACACTTGGACACAAAGTGACTTCCAGGCGTGCATGAGTTTAAAATAAATCTTTACTTCTTCTCTGGAAACACAGAAACACAGCACATTAGCATTGCGCGGCTACATTCTGCCGATACGTCTGCTGAATGACGCATACCATAAACATTCACATTGGCTATGAACACACAATAAACATAACATGTCTGCTTCCTGTATAATCTTCAAAACACATTCACACTGACCATGTTCTGTACACTCACAACTCATATCCTAGCAGGCCCCGGTTGGCTACACTATAAATGTCCTCATTAGCAAACGGCTAACACTTTTACACACAACATACTTCTCACAGCTTGCAACACTCCGTTATAAACCTCATGTTTACATTACCGCTGGTCCCTTATTCATACACATTCTTTATACATCTGTGTCGCTACTTTTATACATCTTTTAACTACTTTAGCTCACCTGGAAACACAGAAACACAGCACATTAGCATTGCGCGGCTACATTCTGCCGATACGTCTGCTGAATGACGCTTTCGCGCTCCTGCATCTCACCCAAGGACCCCTTAGCTGCCCGAAGTGCCTGTATGACTTTTACTCTTTATAACCACAGATAATCCTACCAGAATATTAGTTGCTAGTGCACATACACATATCAGATTAAAAATAAAACAATACATAACATATACATGAGAATGAGAATGGGGGGTGTCCAGTGTCCATCACTATATCTAACATTACTGTGGGTCCCACACTCTCCCCTCCAAAATGAATGTCGTCTCGACATTAAAGATTTCCCAGAAAACTTGTGTCTTCAACTGGTGAGTTATAGCGGTAGGTAAAACGGAAGTCAGTCTTTGGGATACTCTCTGTACACAACAGTCTTTGACATGACATCTATCTCCCTCTTTATGTCACGTGACAGCCACAGACACCACTGGCCAAGTGATATCTGAAGTGCTACTCCGCTACTCTTGCGGGCTATGTATCTCATGCTGAAAGGTTTTGACCCAATTTCTACCCCATAACCCATTACACAGACTCACATGTACTACTGTATGCCTCACATATGTCCAGTTTTCTACAATGTGTCAGTGGTCTGGATTCTGGTACTCTACTTAATATGAATCGATGTACAATACTGCATGAATTTTAAATTTTTACTTAAGACTAATGTGTAATTATGAACTCTTTCTTGTTTAACTGTCACAACAATGAACTCAACATGTGACTATGGACTTATGTCTACTTTTAGCTGTAAACATCACTTATGTCCGTGTGTGACTGATGGTTGACCTAATGTGTTGTATGTAAGTGTTTTGGGTGGGTTTCTTTGTCGAAAAGGATACTTTCTCGTGGAAGATGACTGCGGCTCAGGGCCCCTCTCGTCTGCTTCATCAGATGCTGACACCTGCTCAGAGTCCATCTCATCTGCTTCATCAGATGATGACACCTGCTCAGAGTCCATCTCATCTGCTTCCTCAGAGGACGTTTCTTGCTCAGCCTCCGCCGTTTCTCCATCCTCCACGTCTGGTTCCATCCTGTCTTCAACACTCTCCTCTGGACACTCATCTTCCTCACGGCCTTGCTCCAGTTCCCTGTCAGCTGGTGGTGGCTGGAATTCCTCTGCTTCCACTCTCAGCTGGCTTCTGACCTGTTTGAATGGCTCTGCTGGTCGTGTGGTGATGAATCTCCAGTTACTTTCATCCTCTGAACCACTGTCGAGATCTTTCTCTGTCTGCTTTGCTTGCCTTTTACTCCTCTCATTTGTGTTCAGTTTTCTCTTGTCCATTTTCTTTTTCTCCTGCTTATCTTCTTCCACAGGCAGAAAGTCGCAGGGCAGTAACAGGTTCCTGTGCAGGACTCTTGTCTTTCCTGGGCCTCTTTCAGGTTGCACGACGTAGACAGGACTGTCCTTGTGCTTCCTCTCAGTTACAATGTGGACTTGCTCCTCCCAGTAAGATCTGAGCTTGCCAGGTCCCCCTCTGTCCCTGAAGTTCCGCACTAACACTCTACACCCTGGCTGTAGTTCCACTCCATACGCCTTCCTGTCGTACTGCTTCTTTGATCTGTTTTGCTCCTTCTGAACTGTCTTTGATGCCAGCTTGTATGCCTCCTGCATCCGCCCTCTCCACTTACTTGCATATTCGCTGTGAGAAGAGCTCTGATCACTTGGAGTCAGGCCAAACATGATGTCGACAGGTAGCCGGGGATTTCTACCATAGAGGAGGTAGTACGGGGCATATCCTGTCGCTTCACTTCGCGTACAGTTATACGCATGCACGACTTTGGCTAAGGAGCTCTTCCAATCTGACTTGGCTTCCTCTGTCAGGTTTCTAAGCATGGAAAGAAGTGTTCGATTGAATCTCTCGGTCTGACCGTTTCCAGCTGGGTGGTAAGGTGTTGTGTGTGAACCTTGGATCCCACAGTATTCTTCCAGCTTGGAAAACAGCTTATTCTCAAACTCCCTGCCCTGATCATGATGCAGCTTCGCAGGAAATCCAAACTTGAGCACAAAGTCTCCAAAAATCTTCTCAGCTGCGGTTTTTGCTGACTTGTTGGTGCATGCGTATGCCTGGGCAAAGCGTGTAAAATGATCTATCACGACCAGGATGTACTCGTATCCTCCTTTACAGCTTTCCAGATGCAGGTAGTCGATTGAGACCATTTCGAAAGGGTATGTGGTCACCACATTAACCAGCGGTGCTCGAGTTGGCTTGTTCGGCCGCTTCCGTTTCAGGCAGCTACACACCTTGGTCACATAATGGTCCACGTCTCTCTGCATATGAGGCCAATAGAATCGATCACGGATCAAGCTGAGTGTCCGCTCCACTCCTAGGTGTCCCATTTCTTCATGTAGCTCCCTGTAGATCAGCGGATGGAATGCTGTAGGTAACACTAGCTGTGCTCGAGCTGCTGACTTTCTGTATAGGATACCTTCTTCGTTGACATACAGTTTTTTCCTCTCCCTTACAAGAACAGAAGTGTCATCTCGCCGGTCTCTTCCTCTCAGATGAGGCCACTGTCCTGTGACGACATACTCTCGGACCTTGCCAATGACTGGATCATCCTCTTGTGCTTTCTTTAGGTTCTCTGTGGAGATTTCTGCCACTGGGGATGCTACTCGTTCATGCTCTACATCAGTACATGCTGCAGCGATGGTAACTGGACACATCCAGGGCTCATGTTCGTGGGAGTCAAGCTTGAGTGCCTGTGTGACAGTTGTTATCACCTCTGGCTCCATTTCCTGTGAACATGTGTGGATGTACTGCTCCATGTCTAATGGCATTCTCGACAAACCATCAGCGTCTCCATTAGCTTTCCCAGGCCGGTACTTAATTGAGAACTTAAAGTCCGCTAACTCAGCAATCCACCGGTGTGTTGTGGCGTTCAGCTTCGCTGTGGTCAGTACGTAGGTTAAAGGGTTGTTGTCGGTATAGACAATGAATGAGGGTGCATAATACAGGTACTCCCGAAATCTTTCACAGATTGCCCACTTCATTGCTAAAAACTCTAACTTCCCAGAATGGAGGTGGTAGTTTGCTTCTGGAGCAGTTAGTGTTCTCGACCCATAACCGATGACGACCAGCTTGCCTTGTTGTCTCTGGTACAGTACTGCACCAAGCCCCTCCTGAGAAGCGTCACAATGTAACACAAACGGCTTCTCAAAGTCGGGGTAACCTAGGATCGGTGGACTCAGCAGGTACTCTATAAGCTGGCAAAGAACTTCCTGGTGTTGTTCTGTCCAGGTGATCGGCTGGCTTGAGGGCCGCACATCTGACTGCTTGCGTTTCCCCCTGCTCCTACTTGCACTTGATCCTTGGGCCTTGCTGCCTGTCTTATCCGTGGCTAACAGACTGTACAGTGGCTTGGCAATGCGTGAAAAGTTTGGGATGTATGGACGGTAGTAGGATAAGAACCCTAGCATTTTCCGCAGGTCTCCCACAGTCTCCGGTTTGCGGTCTTTCAGCGCTTGGACTGGCGCTAGCTCAGCAGGATCCATGCAGTAGCCGTCTTTGGATACAATCTTTCCCAGATATTTCACTCTGTCCTTAAACACTTCACACTTTTTAGCTGTCAGTTTTACTCCATGTGCTTGGTAGCGACGTAACACCTCTCTCAGGTCACGCAGGTGATCCTCAAATGACTTACTGTGGACCAGATTGTCGTCCAAATACGGCTGAGATGTTTCATCTCTCAAACCAGCGAGGCACTCCTCCATGCTGCGCTGGAACTCTGCTGGAGCCGAGGACAGGCCGAAGGGGATCCTTACCCACTCGTATAAACCCCAAGGTGTAATAAAGGCTGTGAGTGGTCTGCTATTCTCCTCAAGGAATCCCTGATGGTACGCCTTGCCCTGGTCCAGTACCGAGAACCATGCACTCCCACTCAGGCTGTTCAGCATATCTTGTACCCGGGGGATGGGGTGACGGTCTGGAATGGATTTTTGGTTCAACTCACGGTAATCCACGCACAGACGTAAGCTCCCATCCTTCTTACGCACACACACAATTGGTGATGAGTATGGGGACCGGGATTTACAAATCCATCCTCTGTTCAGCAGGTCCTCCAAATACTCCTTCACCTCCTTGTGGAGCGGTTTGGGTACTGAGATGTAGGTGCGCCTTACCGGAGTTGTGTCACTCAGTCTGATTTTTAACTGCAGAGATGGAATGCATCCCACATCATTCTCGTCCTTTGAAAATGCAACACACTCTTCTCGTAGCATCTGTCTCACCTTTTGCTGCTGATCTGGAGTCAGATGATCAACTGACACTGGTGGGTCCCATGAATCATGTTTGCCGGTGTCCAGCTGTTCGTGTTTATCTTGGTGATGATTTTCAGGAGCGTTGGCTGTGTTTTCACTTGCTGTGCTGGCTGTGTTTTCACTTGCAGTGGCTGTTTTGACTGTGGTTTCACTAGCACAGGCTGGTCTCACATCGACTGGGTAAATAGCCTTGACTTGCTGTAGCTGTCCCAGCACTGTGCGAGGGGTGAGGGTGATGTCATGGTCGCTGTTATTTGTGACAGGGATAGCCACCTTAGACCAATTTCCCTTCTGCAGGCAGATGACTGTTTCAGTAATGTTTACCCCCTCTGGCCACTTTGGAACCTCCTCTGGTTCAAAAAGGACTTCCTGTTTTGTGCAAAGGGGACCTGTTCTCACACTGCACTTAACCTCCCTGGTCTGGCCTGCCGGAATCACTGTCTTGAGTCTTCCAACTTTCACCACGCCCTCCTTGTCGTTCTGGTCACAGCTCCTCACTATCTGGATCAACACATTTGCTTTTTTACAGTCAATGGAGAAAGCCTCTCTTACCACCACAGGTGTAACCTCTGGATGCTGCTCCATTCCATTCATCACCAGATGCTCGATCACATTGTAGCCGATGATCGGTGGCTCTGCTACTCCTGGCTCATTAGAGATGAGCACTGGCACAAGTAGCTCTGGCTGTGGGGCTCTATTTGAACTCAGCTTGAACTTCAGTTCAACCCAGCCTGCAAAGGGTATGGGTGTCTGGTTTGCTGCTTTGCCAATGAGGGTCTCGTCCTCACCCAGGAGTTCATCTGTGCTCCGTACCCGGACGTGTGGAAGGTGTGACTTTCTCCAACTTTCGTTGATAATCGTGACCTGCGAACCCGTATCCCACAGTGCTTGTGTCGCTACTCCATCAAAGAAACAATCCACCATGCACTTATTTCCGATGAGGGCTCTCAACTTGGCCTGGCGACTCAATGACAGATGGCTGGCATAGGTAGCACCCACAGTCTGTTCAGCCTTCCCACTTTCCGCTAACTCCGCCTCCAGCTGCCTGATTTGATCACAAAGAAGCTCATGTACCTTGTCATCGGGTTCAGTGTGGCTTGGAGCTAATGATGTTGGGGGTGTGACCGTCTGGATTGTCACCTTCATGCCATCAGGTGTTCCTTCCTGCCTCCTTTGTCCTCTGCAGCCTCTTGAAAAGTGCCCTGACTTTCCACACTTGAAACAGTGTTCACACTGGTCACCTGTTCCCTGCCCCTGACATGCTTTACATCCTCTCCTAACACCCATTTTTATTTGGCGTGTGGGCACTTGAGGGTTAGCTAGGCTTTTCCTTATTTCGGCCATTTCTTCTCTCAGCAGCCTGACTGTTTCATAAAGCTCTGAGTCTCTTGAACTGGGACTAACAGGTGTTTTTCGGCTCTTGGACTTCACCACTTCAGCTTCCTGCTCTTGAACCCCCGCTCTGGCTTCAGCTGCACACTGACTCTGCTGACTGATTTGCCTTTCTGTCTGTAGTTCATTTACCTTAGTGACTTTGCTGCTCGTGTTCTTCCTTTGCTTGGATTGTCTTTCTGATTCAACACTAGCAGCTTCATTCATGCTGTCGATGAGTATTTCATCCGTCACCCTCTGATCATCGAGATACGGTTTAAGTTGAAACTTGATATGGTCACTTAACAGCCCAGTACTAACTGATCTCAAGAATTTCTTCTGGATGAGCTCGGAGCTGTACTGTTCATCTGGCTCCACTTCTCTTGAAGCAAGTAACAGCCTTTCCTTTAACTCAATTGCTCTAAAGAGGAAGTTTTGAGGAGACTCACGACTGTCTTGTGTTATATTTACTAGTCTGTGATATAGATCTGTAGAACTGTCTTCTTTGAAGTGCCCCTTTAATATGGCCTTTAACTGGGTGAGGGTGAGGTCACTTTTTATCTCAAGCATATCACGAAGACTCAAACCTGGACTGATTGACTTGACCACAGCTTCCATGACTTCAGCTTCACCGTGTCCTTTACTCAGTCCTTTGTCCATCTGATGCATCAGGTTCGTGTATGACAGTCTGTCCTTCTGTCCCTTTTCCCCTATCTGACCACAAATCTTGAATTCTCTCCTTATTGTCACTTCTGGAAGCCTGTTCACAGCTGTAGGCATCACACTTTGTGGAGCCGAAACTTGGCTTGGAGATGCACTGTTCATTCTTTCACTCAGCCTCCTAACTTCATCCTGCAGCGCTTGACTGTTTAGCTGGAGCTGTGAGTATTTCTCCTCTAAACTCATTTCTTCAGCCGTTTTCTGGCTATCTTGTGCTGTGCTCTCTGTGTTTTCTTCACTATGAGCTTTTCCAGTCTTTTCTATTATTTGCTCAATTAATTTCAGTAATTTTCTCAGATGATGCCTTGCAACATCCTCCTCTTCATCATTAATCACATCGTCCATGGATTCTGTTATTTGTCTGATTAATGCTCGCCTTGTTGTGACATTTCCTCTTGGGATTTTAGCTGCATCACACACCTCTTTGAGCTGATCCAGCTGCAAAAGCCATAGTCTCTGAGACACGGTCTCTGCCAGCTCCTCCAGATCCATTGTGTGTGATGTAGCCACGCCCCCGACGATGCGCGCTCCCGACGTCGTCAGTGAAAGGCAATCCCCGTCCATCTTGTCACACTGAGCACGGCGTTAATCATCTCAGCGGTGCCTCCAATATTTGTTGCACACTTGGACACAAAGTGACTTCCAGGCGTGCATGAGTTTAAAATAAATCTTTACTTCTTCTCTGGAAACACAGAAACACAGCACATTAGCATTGCGCGGCTACATTCTGCCGATACGTCTGCTGAATGACGCATACCATAAACATTCACATTGGCTATGAACACACAATAAACATAACATGTCTGCTTCCTGTATAATCTTCAAAACACATTCACACTGACCATGTTCTGTACACTCACAACTCATATCCTAGCAGGCCCCGGTTGGCTACACTATAAATGTCCTCATTAGCAAACGGCTAACACTTTTACACACAACATACTTCTCACAGCTTGCAACACTCCGTTATAAACCTCATGTTTACATTACCGCTGGTCCCTTATTCATACACATTCTTTATACATCTGTGTCGCTACTTTTATACATCTTTTAACTACTTTAGCTCACCTGGAAACACAGAAACACAGCACATTAGCATTGCGCGGCTACATTCTGCCGATACGTCTGCTGAATGACGCTTTCGCGCTCCTGCATCTCACCCAAGGACCCCTTAGCTGCCCGAAGTGCCTGTATGACTTTTACTCTTTATAACCACAGATAATCCTACCAGAATATTAGTTGCTAGTGCACATACACATATCAGATTAAAAATAAAACAATACATAACATATACATGAGAATGAGAATGGGGGGTGTCCAGTGTCCATCACTATATCTAACATTACTGTGGGTCCCACATGTATATAATATTGATGCTTTTGACATCATATTAAAAATGTATAGACCAGAAATTACAAATAAAAGATGAAGATATGTTTGTGTGTTTTTTAAGATGTATTTCTTCAGGGATATAAATAATTTCATCAGACATTGAATTAATGTTCTTCACTTGACCTTATTGAAACAATTCCATGAATGGCGATTAGGGCTGGGCGATATTAAGGAAATCAAATATCATGTTATTTTCAACCAAATACCCTGATATCCAATCCAATCCAGTCCAAATCTATTTATAAAGCACATTTAAAAACAACAAAGGTTGACCAAAGTGCTGTACAATTATACATAAAAACATAAAAAACAACAATAAAACAACTAAGACCAACTTAAAACCAACAGGACAGTAAAATAATAAAAGCTTTAAGACCAATAGGAAAGGAAAAAGGATAAAAATAGTCAACTCTCATGCCGAGCCAAAAGCCATAAAGGAATAAAAGTGTGTTTTGAGGTTTGATTTAAAAGCAGGCAGTGTGGGGGACAGCCCAACATGTGGAGGCAGAGCGCTCCAGAGCTGCAACTGAAAAGGCTCGGTCACCCCTGAGCTTTAACTTTGACCTTGGGGACAGTCAGAAGCAACTGGATCTGAGTGTCCTTGATAAAAGATGTGGTTTTAAAAGGTCTGAGGGATAAGTTGACGATTTATATGTTAATAATTAAATCTTAAAATCAGTCCTAAAAGGCACAGGGAGCCAGTGAAGTGAAGTATCGGGGAGATGTGCTCACGTTTACCAGTTAAAAGACGAGCTGCCGCGTTCTGAACAAGCTGCAGGCGACACAAAGAGGCTTATTGGCGAACACCAACCTAAAGTGAATTACAATAATCAAGACGTGTGGTGATAGAAGCATGCATTACCTTTACGAAATCATAATGCAACAATATTGTTGGGTTGACCATCAGTGCTTTCACAAAATATTTACACAATTAGATTTTTCGATGAATAATCATCAAAAAGTTTACAAGTTCACAAGAAAATTGTTCAAAACAGTCAATATGAATATAATATTTAAACATCTGATTCATCTATGCACAGACTCAGATGTGTTTTTAGGGAAATCCCATTTAATATTAAAGCTGCGAGCAGCGATGAACGGGCCCTCGCACCTTCCCGCACGTCGGGGGTACTGGCGGGACGGAGATTGACGCGGCCCAGAACTCTGATGAGTGCCGGTTTCATCAGATTCTACGACAAACGGTTCATGAGTTATGAGAGGGGGCGTGGCTAACGTCTTGGGGCGGGGCTATGAGTCTATATTGACATGTAAATGTCCTCAGGACTGGACCCTTATCATGCCTGAGGAATCTGGGGCAGATCGGACTATGTACAGTTGAATTACAACAACTTCCTGTTTTATGGCGAATGGCTCAAAATGGCCGCCACGCCACGGTCAGGTCGTTTAGTAAAAACTCTCCATTTGAATAACTTTTCATCCTCAAGGTCTTAAGATGGTCCTCACCAAATTTCAAGTCAATTAAATCTGTAGGAGGAGTTCGTTAAAGTACACGGCCCATAAAACGCTAAAAATGGGCGAAAATTGCACAATAAATTCAAAATGGCTGACTTCCTGTTGAGTTTTGGGCATACCTCCAAGAGGCATATTCGTGTGTCTCCACATGTTACATGTGTCTGCCAAATTTCATACATGTAGGTGAATTTGGAGCGGGGAGCTCAATTTTTCCAACTTTCTAGGGGGCGCTAGCGAGCACCCGAGACCCTTAAAATACTACATGTTTCACCGCGTCTGATAAGTGTGCCAAGTGTAACAACGTTTTGAGCATGTTGAGGTCCTCAAAAAGGCGATTCATTTCAAGAAAAAGAAAAATAATCCCTACAGTTTCAATCGGGCCTTCGCTGGCCCGACGTTGTCGCTGCTCGGCCCTAATAAAGGGCAAACTAATGCAGTTCAAGCAGTAGCTCTCTGCAGAAGGCCCTGCAGAGAGGGCTTCACTCTACTGTATTGTTCAGTGTGTTTGTCTGTCTGAGGCTGTGTAGTGGTGGTGTTGTAAGGGTTGTGAAAAATCAAACATCCCCATCCAAGACTGTTTTAATCATTTAGTCATGAAATTGAAAAATGGAAGTGGTTTAGTGTCCATGTGAATATCGCAAAAGCAAGATTGACTGTCCTGAACTATCCACACAGCAGAACAGCTTTATATAATGTCTGCGTTCCTCCAGCAGGAGGAGCCGTTATCTTGTCCCTGCAGGTTCAGTGTAGGAGGCTGATGATGAGAAGTCTCTGGGTCTTTCCCATTTGTTCTTTTATACGGCTTGACTCCTCTCCTTGACTCCTCTCCTCGACTCCTCTCCTCGACTCCTCTCCTCGCGTCTTAGTACCGCCCACGGGAGATGCGAGCGGAGGAGGCGAGGAAACGACTCGAGGAGAGAGGAAACGAGGAAATATGTTTTTAGAGACATGAGACGTCGTTTCCTCTGAAGCGTCACGTGAAGCGACGACCGTTTCTGATGACAGCAGCAGCTGATCACATCTGGATCAGCTGTCAGTCAGCTTTAACAGCTGTTTGTGTCTGAACTGATCTAATAGTAATAAAGACAGTCAGTTGTTCTCAGTGGCAGAGCAGCAGTGTTTCTCTCTGTAGCCTGTTATCTGTTTAACAAACACCTGCACATGAATAACAGCTGCAGTCTGTATTTCTACTGTGGACTGAGTCCTGCTTAGAGGACCAGGAACCATCTCTACTGAGGACTGAGTCCTGCTTAGAGGACCAGGAACCATCTCTACTGAGGACTGAGTCCTGCTTAGAGGACCAGGAACCATCTCTACTGTGGACTGAGTCCTGCTTAGAGGACCAGGAACCATCTCTACTGTGGACTGAGTCCTGCTTAGAGGACCAGGAACCATCTCTACTGAGGACTGAGTCCTGCTTAGAGGACCAGGAACCATCTCTACTGAGGACTGAGTCCTGCTTAGAGGACCAGGAACCATCTCTACTGAGGACTGAGTCCTGCTTAGAGGACCAGGAACCATCTCTACTGAGGACTGAGTCCTGCTTAGAGGACCAGGAACCATCTCTACTGGATCAATATCTTTATATTATGTATTCATTATTAGCGTCTGTAGTTATTGATATTCTGACAGTAGAAGTTATGTATTAGGCTGAATGTTTCAGGGAAAATGTAAATGATGTAACTCATATCAGACCCGACATTCAGGAATTATCAGCCTCATGTGACTGAATGGAAATGACTTAAATGATGTAAAAGGTGTAAAAGACAAACTCTCCTTCTCTCTCTGACTTTAACTGGATCCTTAATAAAAGTTAACGGGAGAAATAACAGATCATCAAAAGAAAACTCTTTCTAATAAATGCAGAAAGTTGTTTGAGGTCTGTTAGTTGTCAGCTGTTATAAACCCCTTTCAGTGTCAGACTCCTTCAGTGACGGTGTGTGAAGGAGAGATACTGCAGGTCCTCCTGCTGCTGGATCACCTACAATTAACACTGGTTATAACTAGATGGTGAATCAGAAGACTACTAAACTATAAAACATTTAATCTCTGATCTGTCTTCACTCCGGTATAAAACTCCAGTGATGTTGATGTATCAGATCAAACCGATCAGCAGCAGCGTCCAATCAGTAACTGATATCCAATAACGGGGCGTGTCGATCGGTAAATAACAATCGTGGAGGAGACACTGGAGGATACACTGGTGCATCCTCGCTTATGGCTCCTCCAGCAAGCCTCCTCGCTCCTCGATCCTCAAGGTGCATTTTATGAATTGGGACGTCCTTCAAGATGGACGGCTGAGATCGATTTCCGGGTCACAGCCGGAGGATCGAGGAGCGAGGAGACGAGGAGGCGAAAAAACGACAAATGAGATGCACCTATTGTGTGGTTTTCACCCACGCCAACTTTGAAAACAGTGAAAATGTCTTCCATAGTTTATCAGGCAACACGTGTTGCCTGATAAACTATCAAAGGACTCTCTCTCCTGACAGAGACTTGGTTATTTTGTGGATCCTCAGAGGACTCCTCAATTCTCCCTTTACATATTCAAACAGCTCTATTGATGGGCATGGTATGAGCAAAAAAATGTGTTCTCAAAGACTGGAAGACACCAACTCCACCGTGCTTCAGAAACTGGTTGCATGAATTGGTGTCAGTTATCCACATGGAGAAATTGCGAGCCAATAATTTAAAAAGTCAACATAAATGGGAAGAATCTTGGGGCCCCTTTCTGCAATATTTGGACTCAGTTCGACAGCATTTCTATTCGTATATTGATTGTTTGGTTTTTGTTGTTGAATACTCCCATTATGGACGGCTTGCATTTAACTATCACATGGATGATACTGTGACGGCCCCTCTGTGTTTGGATCTTGTACTGTGTTTGCTTTCTCTCATCAGGGCTGCAGACCTGATGAGGCTAATCAGCAGCATGAGACACACCTGGGCCAGGTGTGCTACCTGCTTAAAGCCAGAGCCTGCAGCAATCTGGGTCCGGCAGACCTCCTCATGCACATTTCACCTTTGTTAAATGGTTTTGGTTCTTTGTCTTTGTTTTACAGCAAACATCCATACAGCACAATTTCACACATCCCCTCCCTACACTACTGACTCTACAGACTCCTCCCAGACATTCTTTTGACTTTTTACAGTTTTAGGTTAATAAATCTCTTTATTTATTCAGTATACCTGCGTGTCTCCCGTTTTGGTCACAGCTCTAGAGCCGGGCTGTGACACCTTCCAGACGTCTGCTAAACGCTAACATCTATAAACGATTCTTTTCTCACACACTATGAACATTGTTTTAACGTTTGTATAATGCTAACCAGAGCAATGAACTAGAAAGGCCCGAATATTGGCAGTTTTATGAAAATTGATGTTGAATCAAAGTGACTTTAATAATGAAATAGCATACGAAACGTTGGTCTGTTTCATTGCTGCTTTGGTGCTCGGCCCTCGGGTATCTTCAGACCGAGTACCTTTGGACTATGGGAACAAAACCGTGAGCTGCCGGGTCTAGCATGCTCTCTTTCTCCTTCTAAACACATAGACATGTAAACTGAGAGAGATTTACTCAGTGATGCGGCCTACATACAATTCTCTCCAATATTAGCTAATAGTTAGTTTAGATCAGTAAATGTCTCAGTTCATGTGGCCGGCCACCCACGTTTTCTTTTTCTAAAAGGTTTGCATACAGAGCCGGTCCTGACCTGAGATGTAAACCACCACCATGCCACACAGTCACACCTGACACCCCAGTGCTCCTATTAAAGTGTAACTTCACCCACTGCATCATTTTAAAACAGAATAATAGTACAGATATAAATTTGGTAAATGAATGTGGGTCTGCAAAAAGAAAGAATCATGCAGAAATAAATATATAAATACACAAATAAATACATACAATTTAATAATGAATAAATAAATTAATAAATGTATTTAAAATAAAAATAATAAAGCAGACAGACGGTCTACCTGGACGTCATGGATCACCTGCTGCTGCTGTGGAGCTCAGGTAGGACTCTGCTTTAAACGTCATGTGTTATTATTCACACCTTTATATTGATCTTTAAATCAGAGAACCACCTGATCACACACACCAACATCAAGTTTTTATTCACAGCTTCAGACCCACTGAAACATTAAAATATCCTCCTGCACCATGTCGTATCTCAGCATCATTTTACAGCTAAGAGTTTTAGGGACGCTCCAACAGGAGTCGACAGCTCTGAAGAGACTTTTGGACTGTTGGACGGACTAAACAAGACATTTAAAGACGTCACCTTAGACTCTGACAGACTGTGCTGCACATGTTTCACTGTTTCCTGATGTTTCCCTTCCTCACTGATTGATTCCATGAATAACAGAACGGACAGATTCATCAACTATTGGTATAACGGTTAGTTGCAGCTGTAGTTCAGTCTGCTCTTAAGGACTCTCTGCTGAGGTCGACTCATTTACCAGGAAATGATAAGATCTCTCTGACAGCATTAATCTGACCGCAGCATCTCAGCCTGCCCTGGTTGTCACGGTAACAGAAACCACAGTGCTAAAATTAGTAATCTGTCAACAGCTTCTTATCAACACATCAGTTCCTCAGACACGCAGCTCAGAGGAGGATAAATATCATGTGTAAAACTAAAGAAGAGTAAATGATGAGTGAAGCTGCAGCTCTTCCAGTGAGGACAGCACACACAGAGCAGAGAGACGGTCTACCTGGACATCATGGATCACCTGTTGGTGCTGCTGCTGCTGCTGCTGTGGAGCTCAGGTAGTACTCTGCTTTACACATCATGTGTTATTATTCACACGTTTATATTGATCATTAAATCAAAGAACCACCTGATCACACACACACCCTCATATTATATTATACTAGCAGTACAACCTCATACTATACTAGTAGTACAACCTCATACTATACTAGTAGTACAAGCTCATACTATACTAGCAGTACAACCTCATACTATACTAGTAGTACAACCTCATACTATACTAGCAGTACAACCTCATACTATACTAGTAGTACAACCTCATACTATACTAGTAGTACAAGCTCATACTATACTAGCAGTACAACCTCATACTATACTAGTAGTACAACCTCATACTATACTAGTAGTACAACCTCATACTATACTAGCAGTACAACCTCATACTACACTAGCAGTACAACCTCATACTATACTAGTAGTACAACCTCATACTATACTAGCAGTACAACCTCATACTATACTAGTAGTACAACCTCATACTATACTAGCAGTACAACCTCATACTATACTAGTAGTACAACCTCATACTATACTAGCAGTACAACCTCATACTATACTAGTAGTACAACCTCATACTATACTAGCAGTACAACCTCATACTATACTAGCAGTACAACCTCATACTATACTAGCAGTACAACCTCATACTATACTAGCAGTACAACCTCATACTATACTAGTAGTACAACCTCATACTATACTAGCAGTACAACCTCATACTATACTAGCAGTACAACCTCATACTATACTAGTAGTACAACCTCATACTATACTAGTAATACAACCTCATACTATACTAGTAGTACAACCTCATACTATACTAGCAGTACAACCTCATACTATACTAGCAGTACAACCTCATACTATACTAGTAGTACAACCTCATACTATACTAGTAATACAACCTCATACTATACTAGTAGTACAAGCTCATACTATACTAGCAGTACAACCTCATACTATACTAGCAGTACAACCTCATACTATACTAGCAGTACAACCTCATACTATACTAGTAGTACAACCTCATACTATACTAGCAGTACAACCTCATACTATACTAGCAGTACAACCTCATACTATACTAGTAGTACAACCTCATACTATACTAGCAGTACAACCTCATACTATACTAGCAGTACAACCTCATACTATACTAGTAGTACAACCTCATACTATACTAGCAGTACAACCTCATACTATACTAGTAGTACAACCTCATACTATACTAGTAATACAACCTCATACTATACTAGTAGTACAACCTCATACTATACTAGCAGTACAACCTCATACTATACTAGCAGTACAACCTCATACTATACTAGTAGTACAACCTCATACTATACTAGTAATACAACCTCATACTATACTAGTAGTACAAGCTCATACTATACTAGCAGTACAACCTCATACTATACTAGCAGTACAACCTCATACTATACTAGCAGTACAACCTCATACTATACTAGTAATACAACCTCATACTATACTAGCAGTACAACCTCATACTATACTAGCAGTACAACCTCATACTATACTAGCAGTACGTACTAGTAAGATGTGATTTACAATAATAAATATATTCATACATTTGCATAAAGCAGCATATTTGTCCAATCCCATGTTGGTAAGAGTATTAAATACTTAACAAATCTCCCTTTAAGGTTCATTTTGAACGGATAAAAAATGTGTGATTAGTTTGTGATTAATCATGATTAAATATTTTAATTGCTTGACAGCCCTAATTTAAAGGAATAAAAGGATTTGTGTGGCCCTACGCAGCTGCATATTCAGCGTATCGGGCGGGCCGACACTGATCATCACCACACACATCACATCATATCACATCACATCACATCACATCACATCATATCACATCACCCCCACACACATCACATCACATCAGATCACATCACATCACATCACATCACATCACCTACACACTCAAAGGAAGAAAAGACTAAAAGGGAACATGGATGCTGTAAAATCGTACAAATCCGTTCAAAATGAACCTTAAAGGGAGATTTGTTAAGTATTTAATACTCTTATCAACATGGGAGTGGACAAATATGATGCTTTATGCAAATGTATGAATATATTTATTATTGTAAATTAATTAACAACACAAAACAATGACAGATATTGTCCAGAATATTGTCCTAATTTTCAAAATGAAGTAGAAATGTATAAAGAAAAGAATACAGCAATATATAAACTTGGGGAGATAAATAAGGAAGAAAATGCAAAGGGAAAATAAATAAATACAATTTAATAATTTATAAATGAATTTATTAATTTAAAATAATAGAAAATAAATGCAAAACTAAATAGATCAAATTAAATGTCAATAAAATGAATACATAAATACTAGGGCTGTCAATCAATTAAAATAGTTAATCATGATTAATCACACTTTTATATCTGTTCTAAATTAACCTTAAAGGGAGATTTGTCAGTATTTAATCCTCTTATCAACATGGGAGTGGACAAATATGCTGCTTTATGCAAAAGTATGTATATATTTATTATTGTAAATCAATTAACAACACAAAACAATGACAGACATTGTCCAGAATATTTTCCTAATTTTCATAATGAAGTAGAAATGTATAAAGAAAAGAATACAGAAATAAATAAGTCAAGGGACAAGGGCCCCCTTTGAAAACGGACATGCCTTTTCCTTATGTGTTCTAGTCTCATATGATACCTGTATCTTCACTCCAGCTTTAAAACTGAGCCGCTACAACCTTAAAATCAAAGTTGTGTTAATGCATTAAAGAAATGAATGGCACTAAAACATATTTGCTTTAACACATTAACTTTGACAGCCCTGGTTATAATCTTTAATATTTTCACCAAATCAAACCAAGTGTTTGATTCTACCTTTAGTCAGTTGTTATTGCTGTAGTCAGTGGAGCCGTATGTGTACTCAGTAATGATCTCTCTGGGCGGTGGGCTTCATGGTTAGTGACTGAGTCCGCCATAGATTCAGACTCATGACACATTGAGAGGAAACGATGCAGCACGTTATCAGTGATGCTGTTTGTAAGCTGCTCTGATTGATATCAGCCTCACTGTCTCCTGTTCACTCTCCTACAGCCGGATCTGAGCTGCATAGACTTACTGCTAATGCTAACACAACAATTCCTGCTGCTGCTGCTTCACATTAAAACACCTCAACTGGACAAACACAGTGGACTTTTATTGTGAAGCAGCCACAGGAAACCCAACGTATTCATCACTGAGGACAAAAAAAAGGAGAGACCATAGACATATATATGTATATATATATATATATATATATATATATACATAGACATGTATACATATATAGACATGTATACTGAGACATGTATATAATAGACATATACATATATATATAGAGACATATATATAGACATACGTACATAGACGGGGTCCTAAAAATCAAGGAAAGGGCTCTAAATTCCCCAGCATTCACTACAACAGTGCAACATTTATGCTGCAGAATGCTCGCTCAATTAATGATAAAGCACTACTCATCCATGATATCATCACTGACAGGAAAATCGACTTTCTCTGCCTAACAGAGACTTTGCAAAATCAGCAGGATTTCATGGCACTTAATCAAGCCACTCCCCCTGGATATGTCTACATACAGAAGCCTCGCTCCATGGGTCGTGGCGGCGGGCTGGCTGTTATACATCCAGCTGACAGCTTCAAAAGACTTCTCTGAATTTTCTGCGCTCTCAGCGCAACCCTTCATCTGTCCACCAGATGGCAGGCTCTTTGGGTATTGCCATTGAACGGGGTTGTCCTTAATCACTCGGGTATTGCCATCGGACGATGCCCAAAATATGGCCTTAACTGGTTAAAGGTCAAGAAAGGTCAACGCGTCCACTGGTAATACATTAACATTGACATTTTCAGTGTTTATATTTCCAAAACCATTGATTTGTTCCTTCCCTGGAGGCGGAGCTTCCCGTGTGCCAAGTTTGAAGTAAATCAGAGAAATTTGATAAAATGGCTCAAAACACTCTGAGAGACAGAAATCCAATTCCAAGTCGCTACGATTGGCCGAGGTATTGCCATTGGACAAGGTCCACTCGGCATACCTGAGGCTCTGCAGTAAGGTATGTGAAGTGGACTTGATTTGTCCACTTCACATACCATACTGCAGAGCCTCGGGTATGCCGAGTGGACAGAGGCCATATCTACAAAGCACCTTGGGCAAGGAGGCTGAAAGCTACAGGGCTAGTTCCTGGAGGCCAAGGTACCAAAATAGTCAAAGTCCAGCTCCCCAAACATAAAGATGTTAACAATATAGCCTTTGTCCATTTGGCTTACCGACTTGTTGAAATCGGTTGAGGAATGTAGACGTTATAGTGCTTTTTATCCAGAAAAACGGCAGCTCCCCCGTTCCCTAGTACAGGGTTACAGGCCAGTCTTGCCTGGTCCAATATGGTGCCCACGTTGACGTATCGCTGCAACGGGCTGAAGCGTCCAATGCAGCGTCTATGTATATATTTCTATGGGAGATTTCATGACTCACTGGGCGTGCCGACTCAGTATGCCCGACCCTACTCTGCCTCTGTTTGGCTATACCCTTCCAAACGTTCCAGGCGTCTGCTAAACGCTAACATTAGCCTCGCTATAATGCTAACCAGCGCAATGAACTAGAAAGACTGAATATTGGCAGTTTTATGAAAATTGATGGTGAATCAAAGTGAATTTAATAATGAAATAGCATACGAAAATTGTAAAAAACGTACCGTCGTTGGTTTGTAGTGGCCAAACGGCGGTACTGCAACACCCGTGTCCATCACGTGATGCCATTGGGCCGATTTTTAGTAGTTTTAATCTACAAAAGAACCTAGATATTGCTACTGATGGATAATACACACCAAGTCAAAGTTGTGACAAGCATTATTGTGTGATTAGTTGAAGAATCACACAAAATACCAGTTTTGCAGTGTTGTTTTGTGCACAATTTATTTGTGAAAAAACTCCATAATCTTATACACACTTTATTCTGCTTTCATGGCATAATTTACCACACCGCCTTTATTAGTGCACAGCGGACTAGACTAGATCCTGAAATTAGCACCGCTATGTACTGAATCCACAATCGTGAAATACTGAAAGATTCACTCCCACATTGTTCTGCATACTGCCGACTAAATGAAGGATTAAGTTTGCAGACTGTAAACACTGAAGTATACTCAAGCAAGACGCATCACATGACTGACGGCCGGGCCGGTCTCAAGGCACCCTGTCAGCGGCTCCGTCACATCTCCAAAACCGTTGCAAGACATTTCCAAACAGCCGTTATTTGGATAAACTGAACACATATTGGGAATCTAAGTTTACTTTCTCGCATTAATACATATTAAAACTAAATAAAGTGACATATTAACAGCTTTTATCTCACATGACTGACGGCCGGTCTCAAGGCACCCCGCCAGCGGCTCCGTCACGTCTCCAAAAATATACTTAAACAATAAATATTTGTGTATTTCTACAGGACTCCAGGCTGAAGAAAATCACAACTCAACAGGTAAATACAAAAAGAGAAATAAAGAAATAAAGTCAAGTCTCAGTTTAATCTTTTCTTAAATTCACTTCTTTTACTGACGACTCTCTTGTTTCTGTTCAGAGTCCGTCAGGTTGGTGGGAGGAGACAGTCGCTGTGCAGGAACACTGGAGCTGAAACATCAGGGAGACTGGAGACCAGTGGAGGTCCGTTACTCTGTCTGGACCCTGAAGGCAGCAGCTGCTGTCTGCAGAGACTTGGACTGTGGCTCTGCTGTTTCTGTAGAACGGAGAGAGGAGTCCTCACAGAGATCTGTGTGGTTGATCAGGTCTGACTGTGTTCAGTCTGGATCTGCTCTGAGGGAGTGTGCAACATCAGGTTACTCTAACTCCATCCTGAATCTCACCTGCTCAGGTAAGCCCATCAGTGACATCATCAGTGACATCATCTATGACAGTAATGTACCCATAATGACTCACACATGCAGCAGCTAGAATCCCAGCAGACTGTCTCCAGCAGCCATGATGGAGTCTGTTGATCTGCTGCCTCCGTAAATCAGCTGCTGAATGCACCAAGATATATATCTGTAGATATGAAATAGGCTTGTCGCGGTAGTCGGTGTTACATGGTGGTCGGGCACACACCGATTACATTACGTCCCCACCGTCCCCACCGTCCCCACCCTCGTCTTGCTTTTTATACAGTAATAAAACCCATTTACTTTATGTTGGTGTGTCAGCGGCATGTTATCAACAGATAGTCAGACGACGGACGCTACGATCTGAAAGTGAATTCATCTGCTCCGTAAGGAGTCAGCTCAGAGTAGCAGGAGTCAGGTTTCACACACGTGATGAGAGAGAGCTGGCAGACAAGACGATGGCGGAGGATTTGGTGTCGAAGCGAAAAGCAAACGCACCTATTTGGATATATTTCAGATTTAAACCCAAATGCTGTGAGGGATCCACAACGTTAATGAGGTAATCTCCGTGAGGAGGACAGAGCGGTCACAGCCGGTGTGTGCGGCGCAGCGGCGCCAGGTAGACCTCTACAGCCCCTCAACAAAAGCTCTACTGGAGAGGCGAGACACACCGCCACCCGGCGGTAGAGATCAGAGTCAGCACGCTACACATGTTGACCGTCATCTGTTCTTGTAAAATGTCCGGTGTAATACATGTCTGCTGCTTCAGGAGTCCCCTCGGCCAACCAGCAACCAGCCTGAAAGGACTCCTTCTTCAGCTTTACAGCTTTCTGGAGATGAACTCATGTTGGAACTGTTCTGAGTCCAGTTGGAATCACTGAATTGTTGTTAATGACATCTTTTTATTGAGTGTCTGGTGTCTTTTATCTCTCTCTATTTCATCTTCTATCATCTCTCCAGACTCTGTCAGGCTGGTGAATGGGACTAGTCTGTGCTCAGGCAGACTGGAGGTGAAGACTAACCCCTCTAACCAGTGGTGGTCCTCAGTGTGTGAAGCTGACTTTGACCAGCAGGATGCAGAGGTGGTCTGTAGGGAGCTTGGCTGTGGGGCTCCTTCAGTCCTCCAGGGGGCGCTCTATGGAGACGTGGAGGCTTCAATGTGGACCAAAGAGTTCCAGTGTGGAGGAACTGAGTCTGCTCTCCTGGACTGTAGAAGCTCAGGCTCAGACAGAAACACCTGCTCACCTGGCAAAGCTGTTGGACTCACCTGCTCAGGTAGAAGAGGAGCTGTAGCTCTGATCTGGTTCATTTCTGTTCTAATGAAACTCACTTTATTCTTTTACTGACGACTCTCTTGTTTCTGTTCAGAGCCTGTCAGGTTGGTGGGAGGAGACAGTCGCTGTGGAGGAACACTGGAGCTGAAACATCAGGGAGACTGGAGACCAGTGGATGGCCGTTACTATGTCTGGACCCTGAAGAAAGCAGCTGCTGCCTGCATAGACTTGGACTGTGGCTCTGCTGTTTCTGTAGAACAGAGAGAGGAGTCCTCAGTCAGATCTGTGTGGAGGATCAGGCCTGACTGTGTTCAGTCTGGATCTGCTCTGAGGGAGTGTGCAACATCAGATTACTCTAACTCCATCCTGAATCTCACCTGCTCAGGTAAGCCCATCAGTGACATCATCTATGACATCATCTATGACAGTAATGTTTCCAGTATGTTCCTTCCTCCGTCACAGTGACAGTCGGTGGTTTCCATTGGACTGAACTGTAAAGTTATCCAGGACAATGACATCCTAAAGTGTAGAGAAGTGTATGGAGAGCTGTTTTAACATTTAATAGCTCAGCTTGACTATCAAGAATTAACATTAGAGATATCTACAACTACATTCTGACTAGTCGTAATCACATTGTGACTAGTCAGAGTTCTTATTCCAGATATCTATAACCTCATTGTGACTAGTCCAAATGACAGTTAGAGATATCTGTAATGCAGTTCTGACTATCCTTAATAACAGTTACAGATATCTATAACCTCATTATGACTAGTCAGAATTAAATTGTAGATATCCGTAATGAGAAACCCCATACACATGAATGGTAAAAGTAGTTTTAATCGTACTAGTCTAAATGTAATTACAGATATCTAGAATTAGAGTTATGACTAGTCTAAATGTAAATACAAATATCTATAATTAGAGTTATGACTAGTCTAAATGTAATTACAGATGTATATAATTAGAGTTATGACTAGTCTAAACAGCGCTGCAGATATCTCTGATGAATCTCCTGTCCAGCTATTAAATGTTTAAACAGTTTGCCATAGAAGTGGGCTTGTTTCTGAAAGCTTCAAACTCTCCACAGACTGCTGAGCTTCACCTGACAGGACACACCTGTCTGTCTGGAGGCCTTTCCCATTTCACAGTTCCTACATCCTCCATTCCTTTCCTCGCCTCCTCTCCTCGCGTCTTAGTCCCGCCCACCAGAGATGTGAGCTGAGGAGGCGAGGAAGAGACGCGAGGAGAGAGGAGTTGAGGCAACAGGCTTTTAACAAAATGAGACCTCCTCTCCTCAGAGCCGTCATTTTAAAGCCACATCAATTAAATATGACATGTGGCCTCTTTGATACGTCACAGGTGTCTCTGTTCACATTTCTATTTCATCAATTTGTGTGTTATTTTAACTAAATTCTATATTCACCCACCAGCAGCTCATTTTATATGAATGTTCCCTTTAAACCAGAAGGCTGGATTTATTCTATTACATCAGGGCTGTGTATTGGAAAGAATCTGGTGATATGATACGTATTATGATACAGGGGTTACCATTCAGTATATCATGATATATTGTCATTTCTTTAAATTTAATTTTATGAAAACTGTCATAGTATAAAGAACACAACATCATATGCATAAAATCTTTGTAAAAAAAGTTACTTTTTAATGCAATTAACGTTTATCACAGTCCCTGTAACATCCAACATCATAGCACTACGTTGGCTAACACTTCATTTTACAGCTCCGCAACTTCCATGGTGATTAGGTGATAATTAGCAAGTAACCTATTTGATATTTCTTTAGAATTACTGCCAAATTACCCCAATATTTACCTCAAAATCTATCTAAAACTACTTTATTATAAACATTATTTAATAATTATCTACTAAAATATCATGTAAAGGTTAAAATAGGGCCCTGAGGCTTGAGAAGAGGCTGTGTGCTGCTAGATAATCAATGGCAGGGACCGCTCTGAACTCCTCCAGTTGGAATCACTGAATTGTTGTTTCATGACATATTTTTATTGAGTGTCTGGTGTCTTTTATCTCTCTCTATTTCATCTTCTATCATCTCTCCAGACTCTGTCAGGCTGGTGAATGGGACTAGTCTGTGCTCAGGCAGACTGGAGGTGAAGACTAACCACTCTAACCAGTGGTGGTCCTCAGTGTGTGAAGCTGACTTTGACCAGCAGGATGCAGAGGTGGTCTGTAGGCAGCTTGGCTGTGGGGCTCCTTCAGTCCTCCAGGGGGCGCTCTATGGAGACGTGGAGGCTTCAATGTGGACCAAAGAGTTCCAGTGTGGAGGAACTGAGTCTGCTCTCCTGGACTGTAGAAGCTCAGGCTCAGATAGAAACACCTGCTCACCTGGCAAAGCTGTTGGACTCACCTGCTCAGGTAGAAGAGGAGCTGCAGCTCTGATCTGGTTCATTTCTGTTCTAATGAAACTCACTTTATTCTTTTACTGACGACTCTCTTGTTTCTGTTCAGAGCCTGATGATGTCAGGTTGGTGGGAGGAGACAGTCGCTGTGGAGGAACACTGAAGCTGAAACATCAGGGAGACTGGAGATCAGTGAGTGGCTATTACTCTGACTGGACCCTGAAGGAAGCAGCTGCTGCCTGCAGAGACTTGGACTGTGGCTCTGCTGTTTCTGTAGAACAGAGAGAGGAGTCCTCACGGAGATCTGTGTGGTGGATCAGGTCTGAATGTGTTCAGTCTGGATCTGCTCTGAGGGAGTGTGCAACATCAGGTTCCTCTGACTCCATCCTGAATCTCACCTGCTCAGGTAAGCCCATCAGTGACATCATCTATGACATCATCTATGACAGTAATGTTTCCAGTATGTTCCTTCCTCCGTCACAGTGACAGTCGGTGGTTTCCATTGGACTGAACTGTAAAGTTATCCAGGACAATGACATCCTAAAGTGTAGAGAAGTGTATGGAGAGCTGTTTTAACATTTAATAGCTCAGCTTGACTATCAAGAATTAACATTAGAGATATCTACAACTACATTCTGACTAGTCGTAATCACATTGTGACTAGTCAGAGATCTTATTCCAGATATCTATAACCTCCAAATGAGTCCAAATGATAGTTAAAATATAGTTTATAAGATAGTTAGAATTGGGATGTCCTTCAAGATGGAGCGCTGAGATCGATTTCTGGATCACAAGCCGGAGCATCGAGGATCGAGGAGACGAGGTGGCACAAGATCAGGTCCACTTTGTTGAACGGAGGGTCAACAAAAATGAAACGTAAACGGCGGTGCATTGAACACTCTGTTGTGCTACGCTAATGCACTGCCTTTATAATACGGTGGGGTTCGTGCACGTCGCTGCTGATTGGGTAACACCTCTGACACACCCACCAAATGAGAGGAAACGCACCTCAAAGCCTGTTGTGCACCATTTCCAGGAAACACGCCGTTCAACCCAGAAACCGTAGCAAACCAGTGCACGCTGTTTTCAGACTGAACGTGCTCCGGCTCTCAGCCAATCATCTCTTTGTGTTTACAGACCTGCTGCTTCAGCCCAACATCTCTGGGTCCTCCTCCGTGGACCGAGTCTCCGAGGCCCAGCAGCAGGGGTTTCACGTGCTCAGGGGCTCCACCTTCACCATCAGCTGCTCCGTCCAGCCACAGTACCCAGGAGGCTCCTTCCATCTCACCTTCACCTCCTCCACCTCAGCACTCAACTACACCCAGCCAGCTGTCAATCACTCCGCCCACTTCCTGTTTCCTGCTGCAGAGCCCGCCCACCAAGGAAGCTACAGATGTGTTTATCACGTCTATGTTTTTTCTCACGACTTCTTCTCTGAGAGCCGTCTGATCTCTCTCACCGTCGCAGGTAAACTGACTGTTTACATGCAGGTTTGGAAAATGTGGAAATGATCAGCTGACAACAGAGAAGCTTTCATTCTGTAATCAACGATCGGGCTTATTTTAATAATTAAGGACTTTGATTATTTCATAAGAAGTTTACTTAATTTTGTATTTTATTTTTTTGGGGGCATTTTCCATTTTTATTCAGAGGACAGTGGATAGAGTCTTGGAAAGGGGGGAGAGAGAGTGGATGCGGAAAGGGCCACAGGCCTGATTCGAACCCGGGCCGCCGCGGTCAGGACCAAGCCTTGATACATGGACGCCCGCTCTACCAACTGAGCTAACCCAGGCGCCCCTTAATTTTGTATTTTAATATTTTCTTTTTCCATAAGAATTTTATTTAATTTTGTACTTACGGAATTTTCTTATTTTATAAGATTTTGCATATTTTTGTACTTAAGGAATTTACGTAATTTTGTGGTTATGAATTTTGCTCATCTTTTTTATAATTAAGGACTTTAATTAATTTGTAATGAAGGATTTTTTTTATTTCATAAGAATTTTACTTAATTTTGTAATTCAGGATTTTTTTTTAATTTCATTATAATTTTCCTATCTTTGTATTTAAGAAGTTTGATGAATTTTGTCGGAGCCTTCAGAGATCATAGGGATTAAAACATGAATAAAAGTTAGAGGTTTATTCTACGTGGAGATGACGTCACTTTAGGACGTCTGCTCACAACTGATTACAGAGAGAGATGTAGTACTAGTAGTTCATTTAAGTAGTACTAGTAGTACTTCATCAAAGTGCTTTAAGGGTTATGACATGTTCAGTCATAATAAGTCTGTGCATGTTGTTGTTTGTGGAATGACACTGTGACTACTGTCATTGTGTTCCACATGTCATATAGTAACCACACTTGTACAAAGTGGATGAATGTCAACAGCAAACAGTCTACTGGAGGACGGAGCATGTTTGGTTGTAAACATATAAAAGTCTCACTAAAGTCACGTCAGTTGTATTTCTACAGATTAATCTCAGAGGACTTTCTAATCTGTCCAACAAAGAACAGTCTCCGTCCTCAGAGCCTGGATTCACATAAAGAGGATTGAAGAAGTGCTTTTAGATTTCAGGTCACTACAGTTTGTGTTTAATGGGAGCTGTTGGACTCATGATGTCATGTGATGTGATGTGATGACTGTCCATGTGTTTGATCAGATCTAAGGCCTTTCATCATCAGAGCCATCGTCCTGCCGCTGATTCTGCTGTTGGCGAACATTGGCCTTTACTTCTACTATAAGGTACTGACACACGTCTGTTGTTCAGACCGCTGACTGACATGAAGCTCTCAGTCTGTGTTTATTGAAGTGAAGAGAGAGGAGTGATGCAGGAAGTCACATCTGTGTGCTGTCATGTGTCTCCAGGGCAAGAGGGGGCAGAGGCCGAGCAGACGGGAGAAGGCTGAGCCGGATTATTATAACCTGGGTGTTCCTGCAGCTGAAGAGGAAGGAGCTCAGGGAGCAGAGTAGCACCTCCAAGGAGCTCATCTCACATCCAGATGGATTTATAACACACAACCCAGCAGCAGCTCATTTTAGACGCATGTTCCCTTCAAACAAGAAGGCTGCTTCTATTCTATTACATCATATACTATATCTGTTTCACTCTCAACATGAAAACCAACAATGTGTTAGTCTCTTGTAGCCCATTGGTTCCTCCTGAAGATGTAGATCTCTAAAAACACCTCACAAACATAAAGTGTCATTGAAAACTAGACTTGAAAGCAGGAATACCGGAGTCCGACCCAGGCCGATCGGGAACAATGCTTTATATTAAATTAAGATAAATGTAGAACATTGATATATATCCTCTAAAGTCTGTATTACCGGTCAAATCTGAAGACAACTGAAGAATGACATCCTGAGATCAGAGTAAAAACATGTCACCGACTGTTGGATCTGTAGATCTGGAGCACATCCAGGGTTGGTGAAGCACATCTGCTGCCACGTTGACAATCTGTTGGTGTTTGTGACTCAACAATATCTATAATGAATGAATCAAAGTCATGTAGCCAGCAAACAAAGGAGAGTATTAAAAACCAGAGGCTGTTTTCACACCAGTTTCATCTGGTTAGTGACACATGAACTTTATGAGCTCACTTTAGCGCTCCCTTGTGGTTCACATGGCTCATTTATTGTTGTGAGCAGGACCACATTTAGCTTATGAAATAACCATAATAATACAAATGGGAGCAAAATATAAGAGTATTAACAGCTTATAGTGTGATGAAGGAATTTTAGTATTTCATTAGAATTTAGCTTAATTTTGTACATAAGGAAAATTTATAATTGAAGATTTTACTTTTACTTTTTTCTAATGAAGGATTTTGCTTATTTCATAAGAATTTCACTTAATATTATAATTAAGGATTTTGCAAATTTTCATGATTAAATACTTATTTTTTAAGAATGTCACTTAATGCTGTAATAAAGGATTCGATGATTTTCATAATTAAGTAATTTACTTATTTTTTATGAATTTTACTTAATTTTGTAATTAAGGATTTTCTTATTACATAAGTATTTTACTTAATTTTATTTCAGTAGAATTTGGCTAATTTCTGTAAATAAGGAGTTTACTTAATTTTGCACTTAAAGAATGTGCTTAATTTCTATGAATTTTACTTACTTTTACATTTAAGGAATTTATTTAATTTTTTTACTTTGGGAATTTTCTTGATGTTGTACTTAACAAATTTACACAAATTTATAATTGAGGATTTTACTGTTACTACTTTTTTCTAATGAAGGATTTTGCTAATTTCATGATTAAGTACTTATTTTTTAAGAATTTCACTTAATGCTGTAATCAAGGATTTGCAAATTTTCATAGTTAAGTAATTTACTTATTTTTTTAAGAATTTTGCTTAATTGTTTTAATTAAGGAATTTTCTTATTACATAGGAATTTTCCTTAATTTTATTTCAGTAGAATTTGGCAAATTTTTGTACATAAGGAGTTTACTTAATTTTGCACTAAAAAAATGTCCTTAATTTCTATGAATTTTACTTTTTCATTTAAGGAATTTATTGAATTTTGTACTTTGGGAATTTTCTTGATGTTGTACTTAACAAATTTACACAAATTTATAATTGAGGATTTTACTGTTACTATTTTTTTCTAATGAAGGATTTTGCTAATTTCCTAAGAATTTCACTTAATATTATAATTAAGGATTTTGCAAATTTTCATGATTAAGTACTTATTTTTTAAGAATTTCACTTAATGCTGTAATAAAGGATTTTGCAAATTTTCATGATTAAGTACTTATTTGTTTAAGAATTTTACTTAATGCTGTAATAAAGGATTTGACGATTTTTATAATTAAGTAATTTACTTATTTTTTAAGAATCTTACTTAATTTTGTAATTAAGGGATTTTCTTATTACATAAGTATTTTAGTTTGAAGTATATGTATAAAGAAAAATACAGAAATAAATAAGTGAACGGCTCATACACAGTCATTACAGTAAGTAGGTTTGGGAAAATAAATAAGTGAAATGCAAAAGGAAAATCGTGCAGGAATAAATAAATAAATAATAATGCAAAATAAATAAATAAATGTAAAAATGAATGAAAATAGATCAATGAATAAATAAAAGGAGTAAATAAATAAGGGAATAAATACAAATATAAATAAATATGACAGAATTATCAATTTATGTCACATTTTATCAATTGATTAATGGCTACATTTATTCTTGATATTATTTTTGCTATATTTAGTGGCATATTTATTTATTTTTTATTTTGCCAGGTTCGATCCTCCAGAATGTACACATTAATAATTATAATCCATTAATATATAATACAGGATATACCATGAAATGGGTCGTACTGTATAATGAGTACTTTTACTTCTGATACTTTAAGTACATTTTGGTGATAGAGGTACTTCTTCCACCACTGAACATGGTAACTACCCATCTATCTGTTTAGAGGAGGGATCTGTTTATTTTAGTATTATTTAATTCCAGTCAATAGTGGACCCAAATCCAACCTGTGATTTCTTGTTTTTCTATGTGTGTATATATATATAATTTTTGATTATTATTATTATTTTTTTATTTATTTCCTTGCAAATCTCGCGCTCCCCACTCCAGTCCAGCAGGTGGAGGTTATGCACCTTTAAGCTGGTTTGCCAACCGCCAATAAACACCAAAGAAGAAGAAGAAAAAGTGTACTGTTCCTTTAATACTTTCTCTTTAGCGCGTTTTGGACTCTGTCGCTCTCCGTAGTTCCAAGGCCTATGGAAGGAGGATAGATCCTGGGTCATGTGTCTAGTAACACGCATGCGCAGTGTAACTGAAGTGCAGACCAAATTCTACTGTGCATGTGCAATACCCCCTCCCCGGAGATATGACACGTTGATGACGCGTGATTAAGCCTCCTTTTCATAGGCCTTGCGTAGTTCCAGGAGGTTGTTGTGTTTTTCTCTGCTGCTGCGCCACTGATTCACATCCCGAGAGATTCAGACCTTAACGGAGAGACTCAGACCTTAACGGAGAGACTCAGAGTTTAACGGAGAGACTCAGAGTTTAACGGAGAGACTCAGACCTTAACGGAGAGACTCAGAGTTTAACGGAGAGACTCAGACCTTAACGGAGAGACTCAGAGTTTAACGGAGAGACTCAGAGTTTAACGGAGAGACTCGGAGTTTAACGGAGAGATTCAGACCTTAACGGAGAGACTCGGAGTTTAACGGAGAGACTCGGAGTTTAACGGAGAGACTCAGTGTTTAACGGGACTGAGTTCACCGTAGAGATGTCCGGAGGAACCCATCTGGAGAACGCGAACCCGGTGATCTTCCAGCGGTCCGGAGACAGACTGATGACTCCGAGAGACGAAGACGAAGACATCCACGACCCCATCGACCCCCGAGAGATCTTCGATATCCTCTTTATACAACTATATATACCTATATATACCTATATATACCTATATATACCTATATATCCTGTTTATACAACTATATAGAACTAGATATAACTAGATATCCTGTTTATATAACTAGATATATATATATATAACTAGTTAGTCTTCCTCTAGTTTAGACTGGTTTATATTCAGTTAGTTGGTCTTCCTCTAGTTTAGACTGGTTTTAAACACAGATAGTGTGTGTGCTTGTTAAACTGTATTTTAACTGATAGTCTGGACACATTTCTTTTCTTTTCTAACATTACCAGCTGTTGCATCATCTCTGAGATGACGTTAACGGTAACGTACAGATAACAGTAACTGGTGCTTCTCTGTTAAAGTTACATGGAATAGTAACGTTACTGTAAATGTGTAAAAGTGGTGTCAGAAGTACTTTTAGACCTTTTTACATCAGTAAAAGTAGCCTTAACGCCGCATTGTAGAAATACTCAAGTAAAAGTACAAAAGTATTAACATCAAAATATACTTAAAGTAACTTTACCCATGCATTATGACCACTTTCAGAATAATGTATTTTAATTATATATATATATATTCAGTTTCCTTCTGGGGATCAATAAAGTCTGACTGATAATAATAGTAATATTAAAATCTATCTGTTGATTATATTTTGAATTATTAATTTGGAACTTCTAAGTAACTAGTTATCAAATAAAGGTAGTGGAGGAAAAAGTACAATACTGGCTTCTTAAATGTAATAGAGCAGAAGTATAAAGTTACATCAAATATAAATCATATTATTTTATTATGTGTTGGAAAAGTAACTAGTAACTAAAGTGATCACATAAATGTAGTGGAGTAGGAAGTACTATATTGGCTTCTAAAATGTAATAGAGCAGAAGTATAAAGTTACATAAAATGGAAATACTCAATTGTAGTATAAATACCTCAAAATTGTACTTAAGTACAGTACTTGAGTAAATGTATACTGTTATATATAAACTGTTTTATATATATATTCATTCATTGCCTTTATTTCAGACCCAAAGGTCCATATCAGTATAAATCAAATAAACCACAAGGACAACAACACAGAGATATAATCACTGCAGTTCACAGTGAGTAAAACATACAGTATATAGGCATTTGTTCCAATAATATATATGGTGAAAATATAGTTAATGAGTATTGCAGGATATGTATACTGCCAGCACATCTTATTAGCTCACATCTTAAACAATATGTTTGTGTACTTCTTGTAAACATAACTTTTTTTTTACAATGATTACTTGAGTATTGAGAAAATGAATCAATAATTTAGAAAATGGTTTATAATTTAAGTTATTAATATTCGCTGGTCCCAGCTCCTTAAATATGTGGATTTTCTGGTTTTCTCTCTTTCACATCTTTGTGATTTAAAACATCTTTGAGGTTTGAATAGTTTGACGATGTCACTTTGAGCTCTGGGAAGTTGTGATGGGCATTCTTTCACTATTATGTGACATTCGATAGACTGAATGAAGTAATTAAGAAGATGATTAATCAACAATGAACATTATCATTAGTTGCAGCCCTTCGGCAATATCAGACCACAATCAGCGTATGCCCCCACCTCGTATTAGACAACAGAGTTTAGGTCAGCAAGTACCTTTAAAGACAGTCCTTAAGAATACTTAAGCAATGTTTATCATCTTTGTTTTATGCTGACATCCATGATGACTACCTCATGGGATGTTTAATTACAAACAGACTGTATACAGATGTGTAACACATATTCCAACAGCGTTAGGATCAGTTGAAAAAGACATTTACACTAAGATAAGTAACATTTCTTAATTCACGTGTGCCTTTTATTACTTATTTTAGGTTATTTACAGTAAACGCACAATTACATACCTTGTGATATAACAATAGAAACCACTGTAATATTATTAGTGTCTCACATAATACATCATAATAATAATAATAATAATATACTGACTACATCAGAACAGAGGCAGAACTTGTGTTTTAAATTCTTTAACTAAAGTTACATCTGATCAGATCCATCAACGACCCGGAGCATCCTCTGTCTCTGGAGGAACTCAATGTCGTGGAGCAAGTCCGAGTCCAGGTACGCACCTTTAATTTGATTTACTACTGGGTGAATGCAGGAAAAAGCAGGATATGCCATCGATCTGTCTGTTACTGACCTGACTTTACAGAACTTTTACTGCACTTACTAAAGAAATAAACAAGTAACTTTCACACTCTCCAGCCGTCCTCACTGCAGAAACATCCTACGTCCTTAACGAGTTAAAACAATAAGTTAATTGCATTCAGTATGTTGTTAATTAAGTCTCTTTCTATCTGTGTGTGTTTTTCTCAGGTTAATGATGCAGAGAGCATTGTGGGTATTGAGTTCACGCCCACCATCCCCCACTGCAGCATGGCAACACTCATTGGCCTGTCAATCAAAGTGAAGCTGCTGCGCTCGCTGCCAGACCGGTTCAAAGTATGTGTGTGTGTGTGTGTGTGTGTGTGTGTGTGTGCGTGTGCGTGTGCGTGTACGAGTGTGCGTATGTGTGTGCGTGTGCGTGTGTGTGTGTGTGTGAGTGTGTGTGTTGGTACTATGAATGCACATTTAATATCACCTCCTTTGAGTGTTAGTTAATATGAACAACATGTCATACCGTGTGGGATTTCTGTCTAAACGTTGTGTGTTCTTTCTGTTTCTGCTCAGATTGACGTCCACATCACTCCCGGGACTCACGCCTCAGAGGAAGCAGGTAAATATCACACAGAGACGGCAGGCATGATGGGATATTAGACCATATTCCCCACTAGTCAGGGGTCAGCAACCTTTACTATCTAAAGAGCCGTTCTGGGTAAAAAAAATAAATCTGTCTGGAGCTGCAAAACATTTGATCATTGTGATGAAGGTAACACAGTTTATGAGGGCCAAAGAGCAAATGCACTACGGAGTGTTATATAGTATTATTCCAGAATAAAGTCACAACTTTACCAGAAAAGGAGAGGAGCTGAAGAGACACATGTGGCTCCGGAGCTGCAGGTTGCTGACCCCTGGCCACTAGTCATAATACTGTAGTTACTGTTAAATGCGAGGACTTGATTGTATGTTATGTGATTTTTCTTCTATGTTGTGCAGTGAACAAACAGCTGGCAGACAAAGAGAGAGTTGCAGCAGCTCTGGAGAACTCCTCTCTGCTGGAGGTGGTCAACCAGTGCCTGACCCCCCCTAAGGGCGTCTGAGCAGCCAATCAGCTTCATCGTCTTCTGCTTTCAGCCACTGATCAGCCAATCGTGTTCGGCTCTGTCTTTGACGACTGAGGTGTGTCTGCCAAGCTCTGTGTCCGGCCGCCCATCACCAATACAGGTGTGAATAGCTGCAACTGGCGGACACTGATGCAGCAAACCCAATTATTGAATGTTTCCTCCTAAAGAGAGCCATACAGACGGCTAGTCATCATGCAGAACAGTCTGCACAAAGCAGTGTTAGTAATTCTACTTCCATCTGTGGATTTTTGTGGTGAAAAAGTTGAGAAACTCTGTCCGTCAGGTCATTCAGTGTATTTCCTGTTTTATATTATTAATCTGTATTCTAACGGATGCAATGAATCATTTTTAGAATAATATTTGGACTCAACATCTGCAGCAACAATCCACACCTGTATATAATATTGATGCTTTTGACATCATATTAAAATGTATAGACCAGAAATTACAAATAAAAGATGAAGATATGTTTGTGTGTTTTTTAAGATGTATTTCTTCAGGGATATAAATAATTTCATCAGACATTGAATTAATGTTCTTCACTTGACCTTATTGAAACAATTCCATGAATGGCGATTAGGGCTGGGCGATATTAAGGAAATCAAATATCACGTTATTTTCAACCAAATACCCTGATATCCAATCCAATCCAGTCCAAATCTATTTATAAAGCACATTTAAAAACAACAAAGGTTGACCAAAGTGCTGTACAATTATACATAAAAACATAGAAAACAACAATAAAACAACTAAGACCAACTTAAAACCAACAGGACAGTAAAATAATAAAAGTGTTAAGACCAATAGGAAAGGAAAAGATAAAAATAGTCAACTCTCATGCCGAGTCAAAAGCCATTACGGAATAAAAGTGTGTTTTGAGGTTTGATTTAAAAGCAGGCAGTGTGGGGGACAGCCCAACATGTGGAGGCAGAGCGCTCCAGAGCTGCAACTGAAAAGGCTCGGTCACCCCTGAGCTTTAACTTTGACCTTGGGGACAGTCAGAAGCAACTGGATCTGAGTGTCCTTGATAAAAGATGTGGTTTTAAAAGGTCTGAGGGATAAGTTGACGATTTATATGTTAATAATTAAATCTTAAAATCAGTCCTAAAAGGCACAGGGAGCCAGTGAAGTGAAGTATCGGGGAGATGTGCTCACGTTTACCAGTTAAAAGACGAGCTGCCGCGTTCTGAACAAGCTGCAGGCGACACAAAGAGGCTTATTGGCGAACACCAACCTAAAGTGAACGAGAGCTGCACGCAGCTATGAAAGGGCCCTCGCCCCTGCTCGCGGGTCGGGGTTGCTGGCGGGACGCCGACCGACGCGAAACCGAAACTCTGACGAGCGCCACGACGCCTGCCGCAAGGCTCTACGACAAGCGGTTCACGAGTTATGAAGGGGGGCGTGGCTAATGTGTAGGGGGCGGGCATAACATTTACCAATGAAACATGAACTCTCTGCTGAGTGATATGACACTTCCCACAAGACTCTACGACAAACGGATCATGAGTTATGAAAGGGGGCGGGGCTAATGTGTAGGGGGCGGGCATAACATTTACCAATGAAACAGGCACTCTCTGCTGAGTGATATGACACCTCCCGCAAGACTCTACGACAAACGGTTCATGAGTTATGAAAGGGGGCGGGGCTAATGTGTAGGGGGCGGGGCTACCCTTAACGAATAAAACAGGAACTCTCTGCTGAGTGATATGACACCTCCCATAAGCCTGTACGACAAACGGTTCATGAGATATGAAAGGGGGCGGGGCTAACGTCTTAGGGCGGGGCTATGAGTATAATTTTTCATATACATGTCCTCAAGACTGTACCACCATCATACCTGAGAAATCTGGGGCAGATCGGACTATGTACAGTTGAGTTACAATAACTCCCTGTTTCATGGCGAATGGCTCAAAATGGCCGCCACGCCACGGTCCGCTCGTTAAGTGAACACTCACCATTTTAATAACTTTTCATCCTCAAGGTCTTGAGATGGTCCTGACCAAATTTCAAATCGATATGATCAAATCTGTAGGAGGAGTTCGTTAGAGTACGCGGCCAATAAAACGCAAAAATTGGGAAAATCGTACATAAAATCCAATATGGCCGACTTCTGGGTGGGCGGAGCTCATTGAGTATGAGTATATTTTTTCGTATACATGTCATCAGTACTGGAGCAACATCATACCTGAGAGATTTGGGGCAGATCGGACTATGTACAGTTGAGTTACAATAACTGGCGAATGGCTCAAAATGGCCGCCACGCCACGGTCCGCTCGTTAAGTGAACGCTCACCATTTTAATAACTTTTCATCCTCGAGGTCTTGAGATGGTCCTGACCAAATATCAACTCGATCCGATCAAATCTGTAGGAGGAGTTCGTTAAAGTACGCGACCAATAAAACGCAAAAATGACATAAAAATCCAATATGGCCGACTTCTGGGTGGGCGGAGCTAATGAAACCCAATGAGGAATATGTTTCAAATAATGAGTGGGATATGCATACCAAATTTCATGAATATCGGATCAACTTTGACAAAGTTAAAATTTCAACGCGTTAGGGGGCGCTATAGAGCCGAATAAAAACACACTGGGCCTAATGGCTATGCAGTTACATAAAGTTCACAGGTGTCTATCATTTTGCCAAATTTTATGAGATTCCGAGCACCTAAAGGTATGTTCAAAATCTGAAAGACATAAGGGGGCGCTAGAGAGCCAACATGCCACGCCCAAGCAAAATTTCACCACTAAAATTAAGTAATTACTAGTTTGGATGTGTGTGTAAAGTTTCATAAATTTTTGTGCATCCTAAAGTCTTCAAATATGCGTTCGTAAATTCTAAAATCACGCAGGAAGTCCAACATGGCTGACTTCCTGTTTGCCGGAGAAATCTCAAAATCATTTAATCCAGGTATGAGGGCGTGAGCAACGACATACTTGAATTTCGTGAAGATCGAAGAAACTTTCTCTGAAAAACTGCGTACTCTAGGGGGCGCTATGGAGCCCCCTGGAGACACCCGAGCCCAGTCACTCCAGAACATTGAATTTCCCACCAGTTCTGACGCATACTCCACTTTTCGTGAGTTTTGGGGATGGCTAAGGTCGTCAAAAACGCGTTCTTGCAGCGGAAAAAGAATAACGAGAGCTGCACGCAGCTATGAAAGGGCCCTCGCCCCTGCTCGCGGGTCGGGGTTGCTGGCGGGACGCCGACCGACGCCGCCGGGCACCGCGAAACCGAAACTCTGACGAGCGCCACGACGCCTGCCGCAAGGCTCTACGACAAGCGGTTCACGAGTTATGAAGGGGGGCGTGGCTAATGTGTAGGGGGCGGGCATAACATTCACCAATGAAACAGGAACTCTCTGCTGAGTTATATGACACTTCCCACAAGACTCTACGACAAACGGATCATGAGTTATGAAAGGGGGCGGGGCTAATGTGTAGGGGGCGGGCATAACTTTCACCAATGAAAAAGGCACTCTCTGCTGAGTGATATGACACCTCCCATAAGCCTGTACGACAAACGGTTCATGAGATATGAAAGGGGGCGGGGCTAATGTGTAGGGGGCGGGCATAACATTTACCAATGAAACATGAACTCTCTGCTGAGTGATATGACACTTACCTCAAGACTCTACTACAAACGGTTCATGAGTTATGAAAGGGGGCGGAGCTAATGTGTAGGGGGCGGGGCTACCCTTAACCAATAAAACAGGAACTCTCTGCTGAGTGATATGACACCTCCCGCAAGACTCTACGACAAACGGTTCATGAGTTATGAAAGGGGGCGGGGCTAATGTGTAGGGGGCGGGGCTACCCTTAACCAATAAAACAGGAACTCTCTGCTGAGTGATATGACACCTCCCATAAGCCTGTACGACAAACGGTTCATGAGATATGAAAGGGGGCGGGGCTAACGTCTTAGGGCGGGGCTATGAGTATAATTTTTCATATACATGTCCTCAAGACTGTACCAACATCATACCTGAGAAATCTGGGGCAGATCGGACTATGTACAGTTGAGTTAGGGTTAACCCACTCTCTGCTGAGTGATATGACACATCCCACAAGACTCTACTATAAACGGTTCATGAGATATGAAAGGGGGCGGGGCTAACGTCTTGGGGCGGGGCTATGAGTATATTTTTTCATATACATGTCATCAGTACTGGAGCAACATCATACCTGAGAGATTTGGGGCAGATCGGACTATGTACAGTTGAGCTACAATAACTGGCGAATGGCTCAAAATGGCCGCCACGCCACGGTCCGCTCGTTAAGTGAACGCTCACCATTTTAATAACTTTTCATCCTCAAGGTCTTGAGATGGTCCTGACCAAATATCAACTCGATCTGATCAAATCTGTAGGAGGAGTTCGTTAAAGTACGCGGCCAATAAAACGCAAAAATGACATAAAAATCCAATATGGCCGACTTCTGGGTGGGCGGGGCTAATGAAACCCAATGAGGAATATGTTTCAAATGATAATTTGGGGCAGATCGAACTCTGTACAGTTGAGTTAGGGTTAACCCACTCTCTGCTGAGTGATATGACACATCCCACAAGACTCTACTATAAACGGTTCATGAGATATGAAAGGGGGCGGGGCTAACGTCTTGGGGCGGGGCTATGAGTATATTTTTTCATATACATGTCATCAGTACTGGAGCAACATCATACCTGAGAGATTTGGGGCAGATCGGACTATGTACAGTTGAGTTACAATAACTGGCGAATGGCTCAAAATGGCCGCCACGCCACGGTCCGCTCGTTAAGTGAACGCTCACCATTTTAATAACTTTTCATCCTCAAGGTCTTGAGATGGTCCTGACCAAATATCAACTCGATCTGATCAAATCTGTAGGAGGAGTTCGTTAAAGTACGCGGCCAATAAAACGCAAAAATGACATAAAAATCCAATATGGCCGACTTCTGGGTGGGCGGGGCTAATGAAACCCAATGAGGAATATGTTTCAAATGATGAGTGGGATATGCATACCAAATTTCATGAATATCGGATCAACTTTGACAAAGTTAAAATTTCAACGCGTTAGGGGGCGCTATAGAGCCGAATAAAAACACACTGAGCCTAATGGCTATGCAGTTACATAAAGTTCACAGGTGTCTATCATTTTGCCAAATTTTATGAGATTCCGAGTACCTAAAGGTATGTTCAAAATCTGAAAGACATAAGGGGGCGCTAGAGAGCCAACATGCCACGCCCAAGCAAAATTTCACCACTAAAATTAAGTAATTACTAGTTTGGATGTGTGTGTAAAGTTTCATAAATTTTTGTGCATCCTAAAGTCTTCAAATATGCGTTCGTAAATTCTAAAATCACGCAGGAAGTCCAACATGGCTGACTTCCTGTTGGCCGAAGAAATCTCAAAATCATTTAATCCAGGTATGAGGGCGTGAGCAACGACATACTTGAATTTCGTGAAGATCGAAGAAACTTTCTCGGAAAAACTGCGTACGTTAGGGGGCGCTATGGAGCCCCCTGGAGACACCCGAGCCCAGTCACTCCAGAACATTGAATTTCCCACCAGTTCTGACGCATACTCCACTTTTCGTGAGTTTTGGGGATGGCTAAGGTTGTCAAAAACGCGATCTAGTGGCAGAAAAAGAATAATAATCTGCAGAAAAACAATAGGTTCCTTGCACTTCGTGCCAGGACACCGTTGGGTCCTGGCACTTTCGTGCTCGGGCCCTAATAATCTGCAGAAAAACAATAGGTTCCTTGCACTTCGTGCCAGGACACCGTTGGGTCCTGGCACTTTCGTGCTCGGGCCCTAATTATAATAATCAAGACGTGTGGTGATAGAAGCATGCATTACCTTTACGAAATCATAATGCAACAATATTGTTGGGTTAACCATCAGTGCTTTCACAAAATATTTACACAATTAGATTTTTCGATGAATAATCATCAAAAAGTTTACAAGTTCACAAGAAAATTGTGCAAAACAGTCAATATGAATATAATATTTAAACATCTGATTCATCTATGCACAGACTCAGATGTGTTTTTAGGGAAATCCAATTTAATATTAAAGCTGCGAGCAGCGATGAACGGGCCCTCGCACCTTCCCACACGTTGGGGGTACTGGCGGGACGGAGATTGACGCGGCCCAGAACTCTGATGAGTGCCGGTTTCATCAGACTCTACAACAAACGGTTCATGAGTTATGAGAGGGGGCGTGGCTAATGTCTTGGGGCGGGGCTATGAGTCTATATTGACATGTAAATGTCCTCAGGACTGGACCCTTATCATGCCTGAGGAATCTGGGGCAGATCGGACTATGTACAGTTGAATTACAACAACTTCCTGTTTTATGGCGAATGGCTCAAAATGGCCGCCACGCCACGGTCAGGTCGTTTAGTGAAAACTCTCCATTTGAATAACTTTTCATCCTCAAGGTCTTAAGATGGTCCTCACCAAATTTCAAGTCGATTAAATCTGTAGGAGGAGTTCGTTAAAGTACACGGCCCATAAAACGCTAAAAATGGGCGAAAATCGCACAATAAATTCAAAATGTCTGACTTCCTGTTGAGTTTTGGGCATACCTCCAAGAGGCATATTCGTGTGTCTCCACATGTTACATCTGTCTGCCAAATTTCATACATGTAGGTGAATTTGGAGCGGGGAGCTCAATTTTTCCAACTTTCTAGGGGGCGCTAGCGAGCACCCGAGACCCTTAAAATACTACATGTTTCACCGATAAGTGTGCCAAGTGTAACAACGTTTTGAGCATGTTGAGGTCCTCAAAAAGGCGATTCATTTCAAGAAAAAGAAAAATAATCCCTACAGTTTCAATCGGGCCTTCGCTGGCCCGACGTTGTCGCTGCTCGGGCCTAATAAAGGGCAAACTAATGCAGTTCAAGCAGTAGCTCTCTGCAGAAGGCCCTGCAGAGAGGGCTTCACTCTACTGTATTGTTCAGTGTGTTTGTCTGTCTGAGGCTGTGTAGTGGTGGTGTTGTAAGGGTTGTGAAAAATCAAACATCTCCATCCAAGACTGTTTTAATCATTTAGTCATGAAATTGAAAAATGTAAGTGGTTTAGTGTCCATGTGAATATCGCAAAAGCAAGATTGACTGTCCTGAACTATCCACACAGCAGAACAGCTTTATATAATGTCTGCGTTCCTCCAGCAGGAGGAGCCGTTATCTTGCCCCTGCAGGTTCAGTGTAGGAGGCTGATGATGAGAAGTCTCTGTCCATCAGGTCTGAGGAGGCAACCTGGCAACAAACCAGAGCACCGAGTCGTCCAACAACAAGCTCGTCCTCCCACCTCACTGAACTCACTAAGCAGCTACAGGCTCTCCTTTAAGTGTTATTCAAGCAGACAAGCTCATTAAGATCTTACACAAATAAGTAAAGTAATACTGCAACACATCTCTCCTAACTGGATAACATGGCAGGCTGTGTCAAAGTTACGTCAGCGACACAAACACAAGAAGAGAGTAAACATGACTGTCACTTTTGACTTAAATATCTGCCGAAGAAATGCCATTTTAATGGCATGATGAGCTCACAATAAACACACATTTATTGTGCAGCAGTTATAGGAAATAAAATACAAACGTTGACAAAGATGGTTATGTAATCTCACTGTTAATCTTGACTCTTGAACTTGAATCTTGTCCAAAAGCACCAGTTTAGTGATGACACATAACAAGCATTAATTAACCCTATTATAATTGTAAAATCATATTAAAGGTTTAAACAGTTAAAAAACAATCAAACAGACCCATATAGGGGGGTAAATATTTGCTGTTCCTTAAACTAATAAAAGATTTCTTTTTTTTTCTCTCTCTTGTTCCACATCTGGAAACATTGCATCACTGCTAAAGCCCCGGATAAGAGACTCAGCCAGCACAGCTGCATTAGCTGAATCCAGAGCCATGCATACTCAGGGTTCAGTCAACCACAACATGGCATCAGAGAAGAGGAACAAGAAGCAAAGTAAAGGCAACAGAGTGAAACTTTTCAAATGTACCGTAGCGTACTGACAAACAAACACCAAATACAGGATATAAGCGTTATGACCTAAAGCAGCAGTGGGGAGAAATGGAGCAAATAAGATTAAAATAAAGTTATTTTTATAAAACGGTCACAACATCGTGACAGTAGTGCATGAAACAGGTAACGTGACAAAATCATGTGTCCTCCGGTGCTCCTAACGTCATCTGCAAGATTTCACAGACCGGAGGAGAACAACCAATCAGAGCTGATCTGGAGTCTGACAGCTGTCAATCACTCATCAACTCCGATCAAACGGTTGAGGGAAACCAGCCAATAGGAACGCTCTCTCTCTCTGAAATGACCTGTGATTGGTCAAAGTCTCCCGTCACTAAACTAGATTATCTAAAGCCTGAAAAGTCATAACTTTACGAGAAAAAAAGAAACATTTTAATTACTATTTTATAATATAGCGACTTTTTTTCTCGTAAACTTCTGACTTTATTCTCATAATATTACGACTTTATTCTTGAATTCTCAGATTATTTTTTTTCTCAATGTGGCCCTGAGTGTTTTTAGAGAGCTTTATATTATTTATGTTCTCATCATTTCCTCTTTTCTCCTCCTCCTCCTGGAAGCAGACTAACATCATTTCCTCACACAGACTTAGCTCAACCCTGCGTCCATAGGGCTCTGGATGAGGCCAGTCGAGCTGCCTGCTGCTCGTCAGTCTCTCTCGGTCCTCTGCAGACTTCAGGCTGCTCAGAGCTGCTCAGCACCGACCACAGCTCACACTGACGCCCCATGGAACACTACTAACCGTGCACAGCGTCTCATACTCTCACAGGTACGTACAGCAAACAGCATCTCAAGTTTGATCTAAGTTTTATATATATATATGTGTGTGTGTGTGTGTGTGTGTGTGTGTGTGTGTGTGTGTGTGTGCGTGCGTGTATGTGTTTGTGTGTGTGTGTGTGTGTGTGTGTGTGTGTGTTGGTGGAAAACAGCTCCAGTGGAGCGGAAACGACCGAGTTCAGTTTACAAGCTGAAAGAAGTTGTGTCATCCTGCAGAGAGCAGCTGGAGCTGATTCTGCTGCAGAGAGGAGACACACTGATCACTGTTAAACCAGCTACAGGGACATTTAGTGACGGTCCAGGGCTCTGCTGGGAGGGGGGTGGTGTAGGAGGGGGGTAGGGGGGTGCTGGGGTAGGGTGGTGGTAGGGGGTAGGGTGCTGGTGCTGGTGGTAGGGTGGTGGTGGTGGTGGTAGGGGGGTAGGGTGGTGCTGGTGGTGGTAGTAGGGGTGGTGGTTGGGTGGTGTAGGGGTGGTAGGGTGGTGGTGCTGGTAGGGTGGTGCTGGTAGGGTGGTGGTGCTGGTTGGGTGGTGGTGATAGGGTGGTGTAGGGTCGGTAGGGTGGTGGTGCTGGTAGGGCGGTAGGGTGGTGGTGCTGGTAGGGCGGTAGGGTGGTGGTGCTGGTAGGGCGGTAGGGTGGTGGTGCTGGTAGGGTGGTAGGGTGGTGGTGATAGGGTGGTGGTGGTAGGGTGATGTAGGGGTGGTGTAGGGGTGGTTGTCACCAGGCCAAGGCTTGTCCTTTCTTCCAGCTACAGATGATGATGGTTGTTGTATTTACAGCTACAGATGATGATGATGATGATGATGATGATGATGGTTGTTGTTGTATTTAGAGTTTTTCCTCTGAAACTCTCCGTGTTTCCATAAACTAGTGTGTTGTGAGGTTTCAGCTTGTCACATGTTGTCATGATGAACTCTGGTCATGTGTTCAGAGTTGTGTTTGTTACCAGCAGATCTGGGTTTCCTATCCAAAGAGCTTTCAGCTGGACTCTTCCTCCTCTTCATTACATGGCATCAAGTCAGAAAGCTATAAGGGAAACAGGAATTTGTTTATATATGTGTGTGTGTGTGTGTGTGTGTGTGTGTGTGTGTGTGTGTTAGTGTTTGACAGAAAGCCTTCTGGCTGCATGGACTCACACACACACACACACACACACACACACACATACATACAGTCTGAGCTCTGAGCTCCTCCTGTAAACATTCAGTTTGTAGAGAGCTGCTCGCTTTCAATGGAGGAATTCACATGAGTTACCACATGACACTAATCTGATGAGCAGCAGGATAATGAAACTCATCTCCTTACGGAGCAGAGAATGGAGCTGCAGCCGGTAGAGACTGTTGAAGGTAGAACTGGAGTGACCTTTTCTAGATATTGTGCAACCGTTCACATCTTTATTTGTTTTGAAGAGTTCTTCCTCTTGCAGAATAGATGCTGTGTAGGTGCCTGATGTGGGAGATGCAGTCATGCAACATGCTAGTCTAGGGCTGCTTGAAATAAGATTAGGTAAATAAGAATATTCTGATAGCTATATATATATATATATATGTATATATATATATATATATATATACATATATATATATATATATATATATATATATATACATGTGTGTGTATGTGTATATATATATATATATATATATATATATATATATACATGTATATATATATATATATATATATATATACATGTGTGTGTATGTGTATATATATATATATATATATATGTCATAATGTGATCATACTAGAGCTGCAATGATTAATTGACGAGTTGTAAACTATTAAATTAATCACCGACTATTTTGATAATCGATTAATCGGTTTGAGTATTTTTTTAATTAAAAATAAGTCAAAATTCTCTGATTCCAGTTTCTTAAATGTGAATATTTTATTGATCCGATACCAGTGTTAATAATTATTAATCAATAAGCTGTATGTCTCACTGTGTGGAAGAGACTGGAGAGACATTCTGTTATGTGTAAGGAAACATCAGTCTTGACTTAAACATTGTTTTCCTAACTTTGTAAAATAAAATGTAACAAATAAATACATCGATATATTTTTAGTGTTTTAGTTATTGTTATTTATTATTAAAATAATAAATCATACACCAGCAACTCTGTAAAAAATCTTCAAAATTAACAAGAAGTACAATTCAAGTGTAAACCTTTTTAATGCAGCAACAAATCGGTCAAAATTTAAACAAATTCCAGTATATAAAGTATATAAATAAAGAATTTAATTGAATTGATCAGCCCCATTTTCAACGATACCCGGTCCAGCTATTTGAGTCCGATCCAGTCTTGCAAATTAAGTGTATATACTGTCTACACTAGGGGTGTCACAAAATACCGGTATTGAGGATAACAGTGATCTCTAAAAAATAAACATTGATATTATGTCAATAATATACTTATGATTATATCGTGTAAATAATCCAGCATCTCTAACTCATTTTATATAAACAGTTATGATTAAAGACTCTCTCTCCACCTCCCTACACTCGTATTTTGTGTGTAATTAATTTGCCACAAAATAAACAAACACACAACAGTTATTTTATTTTATATTATTTTAATTTAATTTAATTTGAATTTGATTTTCAAATAAAATAATTAATTCAAATTTTCGAATTTAACGGTTATTTATTTTATTTTATTTTATTTTATTTTATTTGTATTTGTATTTGTATTTTTATTTTTATTTTATTTATTTTTTATTTTCAAATAAAATAATTAATTCAAATTTTCGAATTTAACAGTTATTTATTTATTTTATTTTATTTATTTTGCTTTATTTTATTTTATTTTATTTTATTTCTATATTTATTTTTAATTTATTTTAATTTAATTTTAAATAAAATAATTAATTCAAATTTTCAATAGGCCTAAAAATCATGATAATATCGTTATCGTCAATTATTTTGGCCACAATAATCATGTAGTGAAAATGTTTACTAAATCTATTTACTGCTCTAAAAAAACAAACTGTCCACTAAATATCTCATACTGTATATCTCAGTAGACTTTTGAAGCATTTGCAGTATCTGTAATCATGATGACTTCAGTGGATCTACTGAGGTTAACTCTGAGTGTTTGTCCATCATATCAGTGGGTTTTGACCTACGAGGGTGTGACCATATTGACATTTGTGTGAAGTGTTCCAGCTCAGTTAGTCACCGTTAGTTAGTCGGTATGTTTCAGGATCAGTTTCACATGTTGCTAACATGGTTCTTCCATTTAAAAAAAAGATGTATGCATTTAAAATGTCAGATGTTGTTTGTGTAAACTGGAGCCACTCTGCTATAAATCCTCAGGAGGTCAAACTGAACCTCGTTCAGCCAACAACCACTAAAAGATGCAGTTTTATGGCTGTGAGCTTCTGGCCGGCTCATCAGGAGCAGTTTAGGGTTCAGTGTCTTGCTCACTTTGACATGTGGACAGGAGGAACCAGGAGCAGATACTGCCACCCCCAACTACTACTATTTAAATACAGTCATTTCACTTCATCTGAGGCATGTCTTGGTGACCTTTTTGAAACTTGTTGTAAGAGGATCTTAAAGCAAAAGATAGGAATGTTTTTGTGTAGCGTTGGGCAATATGACAACACATTCTCACTCCCAACTCGTCAAACACCGCCGCCTGGTCAGCGCCCCTCAGCATCGGAGACCGACGCACAGGGTTCCCCTCTAGGGTACTGTTGGACGGGCCGGGGACGGCGCGTCAATATACACTTGTTCCATGCATAGTGTCCAAACCAAGAGGTTTTGGTGCTTCTGTGTAGTTTGTGTTGGATTCTTGTCTGAACAGCGTAGCCACACGCGAGCGCGCATGGGACACCGACCCGCAATGATTTATACGTGTAAGAAGTTACAAACAGTCCCTTTTAAAGGGGACATATCGTGCTCATTTTCAGGTTATTACTTTTATCATTATTATTTTGTGTTTCTACTAGAACATGTTAACATGCTGTAAGGTTAAAAAAAACAACTTTATTTTCCTCATCCTGTCTGCCTGAATATACCTGTATTCACCCTCTGTCTGAAACGCTCCGTTTTACTGCATTTCAACAGAATAGCAACGGAATTGCTTTGCTTGGCAACAGCTTGGGTCCATGTTTACTTCCTGTCAGCTGATTTTATTTACATCCACTGCAACAGGAAATAAACTGGGACACATTTAGAATGTTGAAGTTTAAAACCGTGTAATGGTCTAAATATTGTATATTTGTGACATCACAAATGGACAGAAATCCTGACGGCTTGTTTCAAACGCGCAATTTCTGAATACGGGCTGTGTGTGTTTCTCCGTATATCGAGCGTTTTGATATTTTAACAGTATTTGTATAGTACTTAAACCTGCTTTATAATATAAAAGACATTAAAATCTCACTTTTTAAAATATGGGACCTTTAAAATGAGAAAGTACTTTTTATTTGTCAAGTATTTAGTTCACAGAAGAGTATAAAACAATAGGTTTTACGATGTGTTTTTTTTCTTATAGACTATTTATACCAGAAAAAAATGCTATATCGTGATATATATGGTTATTGAGATATGAAATGACCTGTACCGGGATAGAGGATTTTGGCCGTACTGTGGGGTGTGTTTGCCCTGACTGACAGGTGTGTCAGCTCATGCACATGGCGGTTGCATGGCGGTGCATTGACCTAAACTTTACCTCCGGCCACAAAAAGTCCCAGTAGAAACCCATGGCTGACATCACTGCTGCTATGTTATGTGCGTTGTATGCGATACACTGTGAGTTGACCTCATCCGGCTCTTTTAGAGGAATTAGATGCAATAATAAGGAACCTATGTATAGACTCTGGGTCTGCATGTGTTTCTTCATATTTCTGGACTAAGCTGGTTCCAGCAGATGTGTGCAGATGTTGTTCAGTAATTCTTGGATCTCCCCCGTTTATGTTTGGGGTTTCATGGTCGTTGTGCAGCAGAGGAGAACCGTGTTTACGTGATCACGCTGCCTTCGGTTGTGTTCTCATTCATGTGCTTTGTCACAGAACTAGTTTTAGTCTAAGTTCTTGGCATTCCTCAAGAGCTCAGTGGGACGAGCCCAGCGTTGTGAGGAAGCGAGGGGCTGGGTGAATCTCCGCCACGTCTCCCCCTCTGCTCTGCTGTTTATTCAAACGTATCTTGTGTCTTTCTCTTGGACCGAATTCAGAGATGTTCTAAAGGGCGTTTCGTCATTTCCTACGATGCATTCAGAGATGAACAGATAGCGTGTTTTGCATGCATAATATGAGCATAATGTGCATTTGTTTAGCGGGTAGTAGTAGAAACATAATGTGCTCCCTGTTCGTGCTCTCAGCTCTGTTTCCTGCATAAAGCATGTGATCCTGGCATCGCTCTGTCCATCTAGCACACAAACTCATGACCGTGTGCCTCGTGTGTTGGGGAGTGCAAGGAGTCAAAGTCTTTAACGGACATAATTTAAACACAAATGATGTATGTGGTCAGAACGCGCATGAGTCGTAAAAACGCTGTTAGTATTAGATTTACATTCTGGAAGATAGAAAGGCTAAGTGGAGGTGGCTGTTACTCATTTTTATTCTCTCTACCACTGCTGCATTTTGGAGTAAATGTGGGAAAAGGCGAAGCTAAAACTATTGAATTATAACATCTCCTTGTTGTATGAATACAAGTTTAAGAATTAATACAGTCTAATGAATTCTCAGCCGGAGGAATTCTCAAATATTAACACAGTAAAATGTGTGTCTTGGCATTTGAATTAAAGGTTTTCTTTGTATATTTCAGAGTCAGTTTTCACGCAGTCGAAGCATTTCGAAGGACGTTTTGTGTCGTCTGTGCTCGGCCTTCAGTATATGAGTCATATGTGGTGTGATGTGTGATCACAAAGCATCTTAAGTGACTGACTCGCCTGCAGGCGAGATGCACTAATGTTCATGTGACTGTGTGAGGACAGGATGACGGGATGACAGGATGGGGGGACATATCAATTCTCTTCTTTTGTCTTCCTTCTCCTTCTGTAGTTGTTGAGGATAATGAATCTGAGGACTGTTTGTCAGTTAGATCTGTGTTACTGATGTGGACCAGGCCTGAACCTGATGACACACAGGGACTGATGGTGCTGTTGATGAGTAACAAAAAGGAAATCTGTTGCGACACCAGATGGCTGTAGACGGCTGAAACCCTGTAGAAACCAATAGGCCTGAGATGCAGTGATATTTGATATTCTTGCCCTTGCCACAAAACATAACGATTCAGTGTTTGCAACTGATGACTCAGCATTTCAGACAGCGGCCTTCTGGCCTCTCTGCACCTCTGCAAATGTCCATTCTGGGAAATTCACTTCTCTCTTCTGGTGGAGATTCAGATGAGAAGATCGATTCCACTCTGATCTCTGTCAGTTAAATATGAAGCTACAGCGGTGGGAAACTCCTGGTCTGAAAGTCCCTTAGACCTGCATTCTTTCTACCAGCCAGCAGGGGGCGACTCCTCTGGTTGTAGAGGTCAGAGGTCATCAACCTGCAGCTCTTCAGCTCCTCTCCAGTGGCTCCCTGTGGATTTATAAAAATGGAAATGAATAACTGTTCTTTGTTTACATTTTCATTTTTATTGATCATTGTAGTAGGTCTATGGTACGACGGTACGACGGAGGATTAGGACCAGATTGAGGAAAAATAATAAATCTGAGATTTCGAGAATAAAGTCATAATATTATAAAGTAGTAATTATATCTGTTATTTTCTTTTTTTTGTTATGACTTTATTCTCGTAATATTACGACTTCATTCTCGTAAAGTTATGACTTTGTGTAAATCTCAGATGTGTTTTCCCTCAATGTGGCCCTAATACTCCGTAGTACATTGTCTCTTTGGCCCTCACTGCATTAGACTGATATACTATATACTTAGACTATAAACTGTGTTACCTTCATCACAATGATCACATGTTTTGCGGCTCCAGACAGATTTTTTTTACTTATTTTTTTTAACTTAATAAATCAAGAGAGAAGTAGGCTCATTTTCTCAGAGACTAAGTCTCTGAGAAAATGAGCCTACTTCTCTCTTGATTTATTACCTCAGTAAACATTGTAAACATGAGTTTATGGTCTCAATCTCTAGTTTCAAGTCTTCTTCAATACAGCATGATGTTCATTTAGTAAATGATGGTCCCACTTCTGGTTGCAAAAAAACAAGATGGTGACGGCCAAAATGCCGAACTCGAGGCTTCAAAACGGCAGTCCACATACCAACGGGTGACGTCACGGTGACTACGTCCACTTCTTATATACGGTCTGTGAGCTACAGCCAGCAGACAGTTAGCGTAGCTTAGCACAAAGACTGGAAACAGGGGGAAACTGCTAGCCTGGTTCTGTCAAGATGGTACAAAAATCCACCTACGGGCTCCTCTAAAGCTCACTAATTAACACCTTATATCTTGTTTGTGTGTGAAGTTGTGTGATGTCGATCTTCTCCTCTAACTCTCTGCCACAAAGTGACTAAAGCAGATTTCCCAAAGTGTTGCACTGTTCCTTTAAAAGCTGGCTTATTGATTCATCTGCAGCCTGAATTGCTGATTCATGAATGTAAAGACAGCATGATGCAATGTGGTAAGGACATCTCGGGCATCATACCAAAAAATAGAAACTGCATCTCAGCAAAAAGGGAAAAATAGTCACAGACACTGAAGACACTAATAATGACTCGACATCTCTGCATCTGCACAGTTCAATCAACAAAATCTGAACATAATGAGTTTGACTTACTCGTGCATGACGTAGTATTGTGATAACAGAATTAAGGGATAGAATAAAATATCCAATGTTTTGACATCTGGGCTGTCTTGTTCTCTTTTTCTCAGTCATGGTGAGCAATTTAGGAAACAATCCAGATTTCTGAGAAATATATTTTCGTCTTTTAACCTATTTAAGAGGATGTGAAGGCTGTAAGGATGTTTGTTTCATTCTTTCAGAATCAGTTTCAGTACCTGCAGTGATTCAAAAGGTTCTGATGGCTTTACATTAAGTTCCTGTTGCACATTTGTTTTGTGTCAGGTTACCGTAGGTGTTGATTTAACAGTGTGAGCGTTGGACACGGTGTGGAACACTGGCCTTTTTTATGGTGAACTGAAGTAGCTCAGCTCAGACACATCCTCCGCTCCCTGGAGCCCGGTAAAGAGAACCAGCTGAGGAGAGAGGGGGAGAAAGCCAAGGTGTGTCTTTAAGAAGCCGCTCTATAGTTGGCTGGAAAGAGGAGACAAGAGAGAGTATTGAAGTGCGGCCGACGGAGGGTTGGCAGGCCACCGGCCGCTGCTGACTGCGTTGCGAGGCAGGAAGTGTGACACTGAGAGCAAAGGAAGTGGCTGCTGTGGAGCTATGCTAACTCTTTTCGTCCAGCAGCTGTATTAGAGGGGCTGGGATCGATTCAGTTAAATGGAAGCTGGTCTTAATTTTCCGCTTTCCTTTTATGTTTTGTTTTTCTTCATGCATGTGACGTGTGAAGGCCGTCTCATGGCTAACATACTTCAGAAAGCATTTAGAAGAAAACCCCTTTCTTAAGTAAATGAATTACAAGTAAATGAGAAACGTGTCTCTCCTCCTCTTCAGTATTTGCTGCTACCTCTTTCTTCTTTTCATCCGTTACTTCTCCATTGTGGTCGTCGGTGCGTGCATGTTTTCACACACGGTCAGAATGATAAACCGGTCGGTGTTTCTCATGCTACAAAACTGATCTGATGTCTCATCCTTTTGACATTATGGGCTCCCCTTTTGATATACAGAGGAAGTATACGGTGTGAAATCAGCCATCGATCATGATGTCTCACTGACTTTTCAGTAGATGATGATGGTTTTTCACACTGTGGTGCTCTTGATACAAGAAATACACTGATTTATTACCTAGTATAGTCATTAAAGGGACTGTTAGTAAGAATCCTAAATGTCTTGTTAACAGCTTCACCTGTGTCCGTTAAGTCAACTAAAGTCAGCGTCCTGTTGCTGGCGCTTGTGCTCGCTCTACATAGACATGAAGGAGCATCGCTCAACACAGTGAGGAGACACACGTCAGCTAAAAGCTCTATCACTCTATATTTCAGCTGCTTGGCAGTAATGTTAGCTGACCAGACCAAGGTCTCTCCATGAATCAATGCTGATCCTAGTGTTGGCTTTTCCTGCCTCAGCCTCCCGACCGCGGCCGGAGGGAACGGGGGAGACGCCGGAGATTTGGTCGGAGACGATAACGTTTCTCTCTGAAGAGCCCCGTCACTTCACAAGACACGGGAAACCTCTGTTGGTCTGGAGGAGCTGCAGCAGTTATTTCTGCACAAACTACTACTAATACTGCTACTAACTCTTCTGCAGTGTGGAGTGTGCATGTATGCATGTGAGAGGTGGAGAGGTGGAGAGAGAGAGAGAGAGAGAAGGAGCGTGGTGTGTGAGTGAAGGCAGGTAGAGGAGCAGAGTACAGCAGAGACTCGGGTCCTGGAGACCAAAGCTACGGTCTCCCCCGCGTCCTCCGACCGCGGCCAACACTGTTTAACAGCTTCACTAGATACAACCAAGAGGTTTTTGGTGCTTCACTGGAGTTTGTGTTGGAGTCTGAGTCTGAACAGCGTAGACAAACGCGAGCACGCATGGGACACCGACCAGCAATGATTTATACGTGAAGAAGTTACGAACAGTCTCTTTTAAGTGTCAACATTTTTGTAAAAACTTCTATTTGGTCTGATTTTGATTAAATCGTGCTCATTTTCAGGTTCATTCTTGTATTTTTGGTTTCTACTACAACATGTTTACATGCTTTAATGTTCATAGATAAATATGGTGGGTCTGAATAGCCTTATAGGCTTGGATACTGCAAAATGCGACCGGATGTAGTAGAACATCCTGGTATTTTCAGCATACTGCATTTGACATATTGTGTATTGGGATGTACTATATATTTTTCTGGCGTACTAAACAGTGTGGTAGTATGAGTGTTGGAACGTACAGATAGTTCTCATGCCATCATCGGTTTATCACCACGTCTGAATGACTGGTTGAATCACAGCCCACTAACAACTGAATGGGTCGTCTTATTTCAGTTTGTGGGTTGGAAGGAGCTCCAGATACTCAGATGGATGTGAACAAACAGATATGTCCCCTTCTTAAATGAAAACTAAATGGTGAAGACAACGGTGGATGTTGTTGCTGTTCGGCCAGGTGGACGTCGGCGCCTTTCAAAGCAAATAACATGTTTACTTGAGAATGTCATGCATGAAAACATGCATTGGCTGTGTAGTTTTGTTATACAGTACATGTTAATATACTGGTGCATTACTGTGTTTAAGTTTTAAAAATGGAGAGTAATAATTATTTATAGTGATGCATTAAAAAAAAAAAAAAGCAATGAAGTCTGCAACCAGTCGCTGTGTTTGAGTTTATGCATTTGTCACTAATTAGACCAATTTGGGCTGTATATATATATATATATATATATATATATATAACTAAACAAAAAATAATATAAAACTGATGTAAAGATTTTCTATTATCAGAAATAAGGATTGTGCAGCCTTGGTGGATTGATTGCTACTGATTTACTGCTACTAGGGCTGGACGATACACCGATCTCCTGACTCCATACTATCACAATACTTGCGTGCTGATTCTATATGTATTGAGATTTTTAAGTATTGCAATTCGATATTGCGATTTATTGTGATTTTTGTTAACTTTGTTAACACTAGACCATGGGAAAAAGTTGAATCATACACTCCTAGGGACTTTAACTTTCAATCAATCAATCAATCAATCAATCAATCAAACTTTATTTATATAGCACCTTTCAAACAATTCAAAGTGCTGGACAGACGAATGACAAAAATATATAGTGTTAAAAATGGATTTAGAGACTAATGCACCAAAACAACCTATATAAAAGTTCATTGAATAAGAAAGCAATAAGAGATAATAAAAGATAAATAAAAATAACAATACAAATAAATCAATACAAATTATGAAACTTCACAAAATAAGCAGATTGTAATAAAATAATAACATTTTAATAAAATAAAATAGAATAAAAGAGAGAATAATGATCAGCAATAAAATGTTGATTAAATAAAACTTGGAAAATCTCTCAATGAATCCAGTAAAAATGTTTGATTTTCAGCATGTATGTAGTCAGAGATGTCCTGAAGTCAAATATATCAGGATCATTGACAGGAATTATTTTTTATTTTTTTTCCAGCAACTCAAAAATCTAAGAATAAAAACATTTCCCTCACAAATGAGTGGTATTTTCTTTTTAATCCATAAGGGACATGTAATGCTGGTGAATATAATCCAATCAATCTTATTTCTCGGATATGACGTCACATTACTCAGACTACCACAATAAAAGCTGTAACTTCCTTCTACCTCCTCATAGACTCAGATGGAGCAAATATATCGATTCTGGCATTAAAACATCTATTTCAAAATCGTTACATATACATATGTGAATCAATCTCGCTGCTGCTGCTGCCTGAATAACTGAAATGATCTCCACATCTGATCTCTGAACTGTGGTGGATTTATATTTCCCCATCTTGCAAAACCTTGCGGACTTCATGTTAACCCCCCGCCCCCCTCCCCCAGGTGGGGAACTGAGAAAGAGGAAGTGTTGGCGTGTGCCGTATATATAAGGGACTTCTCTGAATGCGAGCTGTGAGTTTAGAGGAAGAGGAATCAAGAAGTTCTTCTCGGTGAACGATGTTTCTTTAAAATGTTTTTTAGATGCTGCTAATCTTCCTCTTTTTGCTGTTTGCAGCTGTATGTGGCTGCTCTTCACATTCTGCTGTTTTATGAGGAATGAACTACGCTGCTTCTTCTACTGTCTTCTCAACGTACTGCTGATTCTTCTATGGACACAGATTGAGTAAGTACTGATGTCAAAAGTTACAGTGATGTTCTCCGTTGTGATGGACTTATGATGAAATGATGTGTTAAAGAGACTGCTGATGTGTAAAGCTGCAGCTCAGTCTGGTTTGAATCCAAGAGAACTTGTTTCCTGTGTGTGAAGCTGAAACTATTAGATGATTAATCATTTAGTTGATTGACAGAAAATCAATCTGCAGCTATTTTCATGAGCGATTAATAATATAAGTTGGTCGGTATTTTCTTTTAACGCTAACCAGCGTGACTACAGTTAGGTTGTTCGTACGGAGTGCGAGACTAACTTTACTCCGAGCACGTTTCCTTGTTCATAAACAGACATCGTGTGAATGTTTAAATGTGATTATATTATCAGTCTTTAAGGGGACAGTTCTTAACTAACGCTCCACTTTACAGAAAGGTCAGAGGTCAAGGTCAGCTGACTGAACCGTAGAAAATAATCTATTTCACTCATTCAGTTCCGAATCACAGTTACCCTTTCATTCTTATCATCGGTATTATAATTATATCCTCCGCCAAAGGCCGAAGGCCTAGGAAGGAGGATATGTTTTCACCGGCGTTGGTTCGTCTGTTTGTTATCTGTTAGCAGGATTACTCCAAACGTCCGTGATGGATTTGAATGAAACCTTTTGGAGGGGTGGGGTGTGGCACAATGAACAATCTGGATTATGATCCGGATTCAGGAATATTTTTAAGCCAGATCATTAAGACCACAGAGTATAACACATGCGCAATGTAACTGATGACACGTTGATGACGCGTGACCCCGCCTCCTTCTGAGAGTTACACAGAAACACACCGTGTTAGTAAGAAGCCGACCGCCTCACGGTGCCGCCAGCTGTGAGCTGGGATCTGGTTTTAAAGTCAGGCACCTTGGAGGAGGTCTGCGCTCTCCGAGTGCTATTCCAGTTTTATTATTATTATTGTTTGTGGTGCAGATTCACAGACAAGGTCATTTATTTTATGTATGATGTCTGTTGATATGAAGATATGATGTTACCCAACATCTCTATACATCCGAGATATTTAAACTGATTAGTGTAATGTGGACAGATGTACGTACAGATGTTTTATTGTGCCATGCTTGAGGTTGATTTGATTTGTCACAGTGTATAATATATATAGCTGTACAGAGAGCTTTATTGGTATTAATTTAGCCGTTTTGGCACGTCACCTAAGATAGTAGGACTAAACATGAAACATAGATGAGCAGGTAAGATTTAAAGCCCAAGCAATGAAAATCTACAGTACAGCACTTAATGGGCCTCAGAGGTACACCTGCTGCTAACTGTGTTTAAATGACCCAGAATTACTGAAAATGAAAGTTAAACCTTTCTATTCTTAAGATCACCAAAGCAGGAATTAAGAAATAATTCATCAGATGGCATAAAATCCAAATAATGAAAAAAATAATGAATGTGTCAGAAGAGGTCAAGAAGCCACCGGCTTATACAACAGACCTTAAGGAGAAAACAAACAACAACAAAAAAGGATAAAAGAAAACTAAGCTAATGTAATTTAGAAAAATACGACAAAAATATTGACAACCAGAAGCTCATGAAATGAGCAGAAAAAGAAACCAATCGGTTGACAACAATCAAATAAAAACAAATAAATATAGAGATCAAATATATTTTATATACGCGTTGTGTTATTTATAGGAAGACAGTTTTCATGCTGTTGAGGAAAAGCAGAAAGAAATGGTGACGGTAGTTGTGTTGCATGTTGCTCATCGGTTTCATCGTTAAAGGTTCGATAGCTTTTAGAAGCTTCTGTATAATAAACACGTGCAGGAACCTCGTCTAGTCTGTTTTTAAACATTCTTCAGTCACATCTGGTCACACGGCTCATACGTAGAGGAAACACACACACACACTGAGTCCTTGTTAAAAAGAAATCCCTCCGTTAATAAGACAAACACACACCAGAGGTCTTTCTACAGGAGACGCTCATCTGTGAACGTTTCCGTCGCTGAATGTATTCGGCTTTAATTTCTTTATTTGAAGAATGTTCAAGAGGTAAAATTAACCTGCTGAGTCGAAGTCTAAAACAACAGCGACGTACGTAGAGCCACATCTGCTGCCAGATACAGCTGCTGTGCGTGTGCGTGTGTGCGTGTGTGTGTGTGAGCAAGTGCATGTGAACACACCACAGGATGTTAGCTTAGCCACTCAGCACTGTTCCTGCACAGCCGACACATTTATTACTACCCCGGGCTGCACTCTGAACGGCTAAAATTACCCCGACTTCATGCTCGGGATCTGCTCGGATTCAGAACTGTGAATTGTTCTTGATGATCTCCATCTATGCCTGATCTCTACAGGCATAGAGTTATTGTATTTTAAGGTTGTTAATTGTTGAATTACACAAGGTGTGTTTGATTCGTCTTGTTGTTTCTGGAAGCGTATATCGTTGAGCTGTCTGGGCGGAGTTCAGTTAAAAGTGATGGGAGGTTTCCTCTTCATGGTATATACCCGCCGTCACGCTGTGAAAACCACAACATGTTTCTGTGCTGAACCACAGTCTGTTTTTACTTATTCTAAAAAGAATCATTAAGCAAGCTGCTTACTTACTTAAGATAATGTAATAGTTATGCTACAGCTGCTGATTTTGAGTGTTTTCTCACAATCTCAAATATCTCTGAAGTCCAATCCTGCACAGTAATCTAAACCCAGTGGTTCTCTAGCTTTATGAGGAGTCGTCCACCAGACCAGTCCGTGCACACTGCAGCAGCTGAAGTCAATATGACATATATGGCTTTTGTGCATTTTGTCAGTGTGAACACACCAGACTGTACTTACTCTCTGCCTTCCTTCAATAAGCCAACAATGACCTGGAGACACACAGACCATGTCTATGTTTTTATCGCTTAACAAGCTACCAAGACTGTGATATTTGACTTTATGGAGAGGCGATGGAGCACATGGGACCTTATTTCAGTGAGAGACAAATCTTTTTATGATCCCGTTTGAATTGCGCCATGAATCACACATTGGATGTTTGTCATTCAAAAGATAATTTTGCAAGTCCAGAAAGTCTCAGTTCGTCGTAGTATCATTTAGAAACCGCTCAGTGAACTACATCTGTCGTCTCGGACAATATACGTCAGCAACACTAGCTATCCCACTGAGCAAAGACACGTCCAAAAGACATAAATTTAACGTCTCTGTCGACGTCCAAAGACGTCCACTGAGGAGCCAGAATGAACGTTTTTGCGACGTCTTTTTTAAACGTCTTTTTAATGTTTAAGTATTGATGTCAACCTGAGTTGCACGTCCTCAGACGTCCAAAAAGGCCCCTAACCAGACGTTCAAATATTGAACCCAACTTGCATGTCCACCAGATGTACACAAGTGGGTCTGGACTGACGTCACATGTTTGCTGAGCTAACTTGGCTATGTTCCACGCACAGATGAGCCGTTATCTGACCTGATGTGTTTTATCCAGCGTCTCCTGGTCTTTTCATCAGCCGGGAAGAGAGAGAACGGACGAGACCCGTTGCTGGTGTGAGTTCATCCCAGTAAGAAACACACAGACATCGTAGCTTCAGAGAGAGAGACGTCAGCGACGCGACGTTTGGGTGTGTCGTCTTTCTAATGACGTATTTTCAGTCTGATACTTCAACAGTTTTACAACAAACTGAGACTTTCTTGACTTGCAAAGTTAAGTCTTTTAAATTGACAAACATCATATGTGTGAATCACGGAGCAATTAAAACAGGATCGAACTAAATTATTTGTTTCTCGCGGTTCATATTTTTTCGGAAATAAGGTCCCATGGTGGGACTTTGTCTCTTTATAGCCTCCAAAGTGTGAAGTGAATTAAAATCAGCCATGTATTTAAAGTTTCTGTGAGGAACTTTGAACTCGTTAGGACTGGTTTCAAAGCACCAGAGTTCCTTTAGTAAACGAGACCATCAGCGATTTGTCGTTGGAGACTGTCAGACCCCGCTGCAGTAAAATGAGAGGTTTTCTAAAGGGACTCTGGAGCTGGGAAACAATACGGCTTTTGTCCACAGGGAGCGCCACAATCAACACAAACCTAAAGTTCCTCGTAGTAACTTTAAGTACTCAAATATCTGAATATATTCAACTTCTGAATTCATCCATGTGCAACGTTTGGGGAAGACATTTCTGCTGTGTTGAGATTATTATGCATTCAGTGTGTTTGTGTGCAGTAACTCCTAATGAGGTCGAGCAGCGCAGGAGGTTCAGCGGCAGGATGAAGAAGCATTTTTATGGCCGTTTGTAAACTGAAACACATGTTAGTGTTATTCAGAGAGTGTGTGTGAGTGTGTGTGTGTGAGTGTGTGTGTGTGAGTGTGTGTGTGTGTGTGTGTTGACGGTGTCTCTTCAAAGGATCCACACCCTCATATCTCCCTCTCTACTACTCTCTACTCTCTCTCTGTCTGTCAAAGGAGCCATTGTGCATGCTTAGCTAATATTAGGCTGTGTGAGTACGAGAGAGAGAGAGAAGTTGTGTTGTGCATTTTAAATTTCAACACACAGGCCTGTTTCCTTTGGCGGAAGTTACCGTGTTCCTGCATCCACTCAGAGCTGCTTCAGTATCATCAGCACATCGTGCACCGACTGACCGTCAGCTCATAAACGGACTCCGTTTCTAGTCATCGCTGTATTTTGAAGAATGCAAACTGTGTTTTCTGAGTGTGAAAATGCCAACCGTAAGCCACACAAAACCAAGGAGGGGTTTTCCATTACAGTCCCCCCCCCCCTCCCTCCGGCTGGTCTCACATCTGCAGTAGAGAGTCGGTGTCGTTTCATCACTGCTGCAGGAAATGAGTCGATGTGCTGCTATACTCTCGATATCCGGATCCAAAACGGTGAAAGCGAGTCTCTGAACATCCTGAGTAAGTAAGTATCCCTCAGCACACGGAGCAATAGAGGCGGTTCAGTCAGGGAGGAGGCCAAACAGAAACATCTGTAGTCGTCGGCACAGTGGGGAACATGTGATGTGCATTTGGCTTTAAATCTGCCAGCCTCACCGGAGAACTTCTCTTTGTGAGCGACGTTTTAAACTTCTTATTTAGCCTCAACTGAAATATGACTTTTAACGGTTATTGATGGATTGTGTCTAAGTGACTTAAGCTGGTTCACAAATCTAAATAATGACCTACTTTTCTCTGCTTGGGGGTCTTTGGGCTGTTGGTCACACTGAGCAAACACATTGGAGGATCTGTAGACGTGCGATGAGCATTTATTATCAGAGGAAGTGGCAGTAATCATCATATCTTTTAGAGTTTGTGCTGATTTAATTTTACGGTATGGTCCAGTCGTTTCCATCCTTCTGTATCTCTACTCTCAGCTGTCACCTCCTAGAAAGTCGTGACACAAACGGACACAGCACATCCTAGTTAATGTCAATAACCACGATCAGAATAGAATTAAATGCAAAAGCAGTTTTCCTTTGAAGAGTGTATGTACATATAAAAATGCAGGAATATGCACAGCAAAGTGCTTTACATTAGCCACACACTAGTCCTCCCAGATCTTATCGATCACACCTCCTCTGTCTTCACTATGAAATCCTGCAGACATCATAAACATCCACAGCCTCCATGAAGAGTGTAGCGTGTTTAAGCTCTAATACTGACGCACGTTGTCCTGTTTATTGGCTCTCTCTCAGTGTTGAAGCTTATTTTCTGTGGCTTTCCTCCATCGTGGTCTACACGGGGAAATTATTGAATATTAACGGTAAACAGCTTATCTTTAATAAGACATTAACTGACTCATGAATTATTATTATTATGTGGGGCATTCTGCATTAGGGTTAGGTTAGTCTGTGAAGGTCACGGCTGATATAATGGAGGTTATTTTACTCACCAGCATCACAGAGGCACTTTGGAAAACCTCTTGTGAAATCTACACGAGTTCACGTTTATATCTAGTGAACAGAATACCAGCTGAAATAATATTATTGGCATCTTCAGGACTTCTACTTAAAGTGTCTCTGTGAGGCTGAACTAATGCACAGCGATGCCTTTAGCTAAATGCTACCAATAGCATGACAACATGCTGGCAGTTAACAGACTTAATAAACTGATTAAGAAGGCCGGCTCCGTAATTGGCTGCAAACCTGACACCTTTGACGTTGTGGTGGAGAGGAGGACACCATGATGGATCATCCTGACCAGCCTGTCCACCACCTGCTGGACAGACAGCAGAGCTCCTTCTCTAACAGATTCAGCTTCACTGTCACAAGAATACAGGAAATCTGTCCTGCTCAGAGCGGTAACTCTCTACAACACCTCACCTCTTTCTAACAGACAACTCTCAGCTTCATAGTTTCTGTTCTCAGCCACACCTCGCTCTGTTTTGCTCCTTCAGTAACCTTTCACATGCTGAATCTGCACATCGGTACAGCATACTACCTCATTAGTTTTTATTTAACACCATAAAAAGGGTAACAAATTTGCACCCTTTACTATTATATATAGTCTCTTATCCCATGTTTATATTTAGTTTAGTGCTGATATTTAATATTTAATCTTGATTAATCTTGATTAATCACACATTTTTTATCTGTTCTAAATGCACCTTAAAGGGAGATTTGTCAAGTATTTAATCCTCTTATCAACATGGGATTGGACAAATATGCTGCTTTATGTAAATGTATGTATATATTTATTATTGTAAATTAGGGATGCTCATTTTGACAAAAATTCTTAACCGATAACCGACCCTCCGACGCCTCTTAAGGTGGACTGTTAAGGTGGATCAGCTTTTCTCCTTAAAGAGACGAGCCAATCATAACATGGCAAACTGCAGCCCAACAGCCAACAACAGCTGTCAGTGTGTCAGTGTGTTGACTTGACTATGACTTGCCCCAAACTGCATGTGATGATCATAAAGTGGGCATGTCTGTAAAGGGGAGACTCGTGGGTACCCATAGAACCCATTTACATTCACTGACCTGGAGGTCAGAGGTCAAGGGACCCCTTTGGAAATGGACATGACAGTTTTTCCTCTCCAACATTTAGTGTAAGTTTGGAGCGTTATTTAACCTCCTTCATGACCAGCTAGTCTGACATGGTTGGTACCAATGGATTCATCAGGTTCTATAGTTTACTATGATACCAGTATCTTCACTCTAGCTTTAAAACTGAGTCCGCTACAACCTTCAAAATTGCAAGAAATTAGTGGCGTTAAAATGAATTTGCGTTAACACGTTATCGCATTAACTTTGACAGCCCTAATTTGATACGTGATAGTAGTTTTGTGTATTCTAATATATACTTTATATTGTGTATTCTATATATATTTAGTGTTGGTATGTATATTTACTGTTCCTGTGCATTGCCTAAATAACATGCTGCTGTTAGTATTCTAACTAACTTGAGTTTATATATGGTTATATAGTTTATATCTATACCACTCAGAAATATTCCTCAAATGTGCTCTTGGCATGTTCCTCATGATAATTCTTTCTAACCTCTTAGTAAACACGTTGATGGTATTTGACTTTAGGTAGTCGATGTTATTATAAATGTTACACCACCTCAGGTCCAGTTTTGGTTTTGCAGAGCTGTGAAGAGCTGGTTTGGATTTGAGTGTTCAGACCTGAGTTAACGTCTCACACGTTGGTGTCATGTAAGAACAGAGGCCTGCAGACCTTGGTTTGTGATCTCGGTTGAGTTCAGCAGAAGAGGTGAAAGGAGGACGCTGTGATCAGATGGAAACTAGTTGAGTTCAGACGAAGAGAGAAAGACAAAATCTCGTTGAGACGTTGAAGGTGACGAACACGCAGAGATTAGATGATGACAGGTCACTGAGACGGAGAAAAGAAGATGGGGGATGCAAGGACGAAGGTTGAGACGGTGCGAATAGATGAAGAGAGCGAGCGTTAGGAGGAAGGAAGAGAAGGAAAGGTGATGGACTGATGCAGTGTGAGGGAGAACGAGGGAGTGATGCACGGTTGAGTGACAGAAAGTGAGAGGGAGGAGGAGGAGAACGTCACAATATATAGTGGAGATGCGGAGGTATCATCATCCTCCCGGCGGCCGGATGGCTGCGGTGCTGGAGCCGCGTGGTGACTTCCTGTTTGTCAGCAGCATACAGGAAGTAAGAGGCCCCTGGAGGATGGTCTGACTGTGTGTGTGACTTAGAATGAAGCTCGAGGCCGAGCTGTGTGAGGGGAAATGGCTGATTAGGGTGTGAACTGTGTAATATGCTTGATATTGTTTCATGGCGTTCTACCTGACCTAACCTCGATGATCTTAGTGCACTTAGTCCTCAAAGACAGAACCGGTTAAAGTTACATAAAGGAACTTTTAACTTGTTATGAAACTGTCTCAGTTTAATCCTGATGCCTCTACATGACCTACATGAGTAAACAAGATCATCAGCGAGAAGAGTTTTAGATGTTTCTATATAGTTATTCTTCACGCCTGTGACTGTCATCGGTGTCCGGTTCCCTGTGAAATCAGATAAAGCGATTTATGCTCGGAAACACAAACGCTGTTGTTCACAGGGAACGCCAAAATCAACAGAAAATAAAAGTTCCTCGTAGTAACTTTAGATGAATGCTGTAGAACTGATCCAACGGGCCGGTAGCTGCAGGTGAGAGAGAAATATGATTGACAGGTTCATTTATCAGGTTCGGTTTATCACAGTTGTCAATGAGCACGACATTGTTTCTATGATGCATCTATGTAGTCACTATTCCACCGTGTTTGTGTGTTTCTTTGATACCTTAAAGCTTCTGATCTCAACCCTTTTATAAAATGGATGATAGAAAAGTCCCTAAACATCTATTCTGAGTTGTTGGTGTTGTTGGGTGTATCAGACCATGCAGTTTAGATGGGGAAGTGACTCTTCTCATGTCAGTAATCTGGTTTAGCAGACTGTTTAACTTGTATATAGATTCATCTTTTAGGTCTTTAAATGCAGGTTGTGTTTTTAGTATTTCTAATCAGTGTTTTTTGCATGCAGATAGTTTGGTTATATTTCCTGCCTGCGGTGCCGGTCGACTTCACGTCCTTTTTCAGTATTGCCAGTTGATTTGTTGCTTGACTTGTGTTGCAATCTCCAGTTTAAAAATCACATATTGTAACAAATAATAATGACATTCATAAAATCAGAAGATGAATAATGCAGTAAGGGTTTCGATTTATACTCTTGATACTCTTGCATCTGCTCGGTTCCACACAGAATCAGTCAGATCAGAAACCTGCTGTGACAGTGATGTGTCTCAGGTACTCTTTAAGCTCGTCTGAAGTCTGGGTTTGTGTCAGCTGGTTAAAGCTGCACTCAAGTAATGTGATATTGTGCCAACAATGATCACTCTTTGTCACCGTTAGTTTCATGACGGTGGGACACAAACTAATAATGAGAAAGTACAAGTTCAGCCTCACATGTAGGAGGACATATCCTGCTCTGTCGTGGCTCTTCATTGCACCTTATTTGAGTTAGTCCAGAGTATTTTTGCAGAAGCATCTCGTCGAGTGAAGCTTTAAAAATGATAAGAAAAGCACCAATTCCCAACCCGGCTTTAAGACCGAAAGGTAACCGAGCATCTTTCCTGCTCTGCACATTACACCGGTGCATTGTGTGATAGTTTGTAAGTAAAGAGTATCGGTCCTTGATAAACTGAACTCCAGATCTACTGCATGTTTTAGGGAACCAAACACTCAAGTTCCTGTTAAACAAAACATTTATTATTTACGAGTCTGTTATTTCCTGTGAACTGATCGGAGGAATTACATTTAGATTGTTTCTGTTCAGACTATGTCTACAGTATCTGTACTATCAGTCCCTCCAGTGTTTCACTTGACAAGACTTTGTTTGAAATCCCTGAAATTTCTCAATGAAAAATGATCGAATACTTACTTATACTCTATTTTATCAACGACCACCGTTTTATGCATAAAAAATAATTAATTTCAGAACCTCAAAATCAAGCCACGATGTCAACAGAAGGAAAGAGACTCCTCTTTCTCCTCCCCTTTCCTTTCTTCTCCCTATAACTTGCCTTCTCAGGTACTGTAGACTGGCTGCGTTCCAAATGACATACTGTTTATTTTTACTGAACGCTGAAATAAATACGAGATTAGTTTGACTGATATTTCGATTGCGATGTGATTGATGAATGTTATTCTCATTTTCATTGAAAAACATATTAAAGTGATTATGATTATATGATCTATACCAAACAAAGATGTTTTCTTAAGTCTGTAGAATATGATGTGAAGGTCAGGACATCTCTGCAGCACGACTATATTAAATTTAAAATAGTATTTTAAAACACATTTTGCCTTGAACAAATATTGCGTAGACCGTATCACGATTTAGATAATATTCCAGATTAATTGTGCAGCTCTAGTACATACAGTACTGCAATCACAAGTACATACTGTTGCATGCGGTATGTAATGTATACAGTTGGGACATACTACTTCAACATCAAATTACACCTTGAACTGTGACCCTCTTGCTCATACAGTATATCTGCTGTGCAGAGGATTGTGGGTCAGATTAACCAGAAAAGCGTGCTGGCTGATGTAGTAAGACATCCTGGTGTTATTGGCATAATGCATTTGACATACTATGTATTGGGACATACAAAATCTTTTTCTGGCATACTAAATGGTATGGTGGTATGATGAGGGATCGCCTCGCTTCTCAGAATTGGACGCTTGATTGGCTGCCATTAGACACTAGACATCTGATTGGACGAACGCCTTCCCTCGTCAGGCTCGTTTGGAAACTTTCTTCCCTTATTTCATGAAAACAGATCACCGAAATGTGTTTCTGAAGACATTTTATGTAGAAATAAGCCACAAAGTTGCTAAATCTATCTTTCATATTAGCCGAGACCTCAACTTTATGCAAATGAGGAGCGGCCAACGTGACGCCCGTCTCTCGAATCACGCTGCCACGCTACCAGAATGCATTGCACGGCTGCTTATATAGACAATGCCTGGGAACCGTGGAAGGGAGGGAGCCTGTGGACTCGTACCAATAGGCTGAGATCCCCGTCAATCAAGCAAAACAATTCTGAAACGTGACACCAAGACACATTTAAGGAAGTGAAATTAACTACTGACCGCTGCTTCCTGTGGATGGTTTTATCCCGTCACTTCAAAACAAGGAGATGCATCTAGCAGCCATGAGAGGAAATGCAGCTTATTTACTGCTATTAACTGAAGATGAGCTGCACACTAAACAGCATGAGAACCTCTGCTTGTCTCTGGAGGACTCTGAGAACCTGGGGGACGCCCTGGAACCGTCTCAAGGACCTCAGACTGATCTCTTTTATTGAGTGTGTGTGTGTGTGATGTGTCCTCCAGGGTGCAGCGTCCAGTGCAGACCGAGTAAAGTGGAGCGAGAGGAAGATGCCGGCCCCTCCTCCTCCCCCACCTCCCCCAGGACCTCCCCCTCCTCCCACCTTCTCTTCTGTAAGTCATCATCCTGTCTGTCCTCTTGACCTCTGCTCCGCAGAGACATCTTGTGGATAAATCACGTCATGACACGTCTTCTCCTGTTTGGTTGGAGTGTCTTTAGTCTTGTCTGTCTCAGTGACCCTGTATATGTGTGTGTATATGTGTGTATATGTGTGTGTTTATGTGTGTATATGTGTGTGTTTATGTGTGTATATGTGTGTATATGTGTGTGTTTATGTGTGTTTATGTGTGTATATGTGTGTATATGTGTGTGTTTATGTGTGTTTATGTGTGTTTATGTGTGTATATGTGTGTTTAATTGTGTTTGTGTTTCAGGCCAACATAGCGAAGCCGAATCTAAACCGCTCAGAGCAGCATGGAAGAAACGCTCTGCTGGGCGAGATCTGCAAAGGCTCCAGATTAAAGAAAGCCGTTACCAACGACCGCAGTGGACCCACACTGGACAGTGAGTCAAGACCTCTTTAACAGCATCGTTATGTCCGTCTTTACTTTACCTTACTTTATCTTTACCTTACTTTATCTTTACCTTATCTTTACTTTACTGTACATTATGTCTATCTTTACTTTACTGTATCTTTACTTTGCTGTCCCCACAGAGAGGAAAGGTAGTTTATAGTCAGGTTGGTCCCATTAACTTGGTTAAAAGAAAAACTACTAATAGGGCTGTCAATCGATTAAAATATTTAATCACAAATTAATCACACATTTAAAGGGAGATTTGTCAAGTATTTAATCCTCTTATCAACATGGGAGTGGACAAATATGCTGCTTTATGCAAATGTATGTATATATTAATTATTGTAAATCAATTAACAACACTGATCAATGACAGATATTGATCCAGAAACCCTCACAGGTACTGCATTTAGCATAAATCAATATGCTCACATCATAACACGGTCAACGGACCCCTTTTTTAAAATGTCTGTGACAGTTTTTCTTCGTAACTTTAGAGCGTTATTTAACCTCCTTTATGACCAGCTAGTCTGACACGGCTAGTACCGATGGATTCATCAGGTTTTCTAGTTTAATATGACACCAGTATCTTCACTCTAGCTTTAAACCTGAGCCCGCTGCAACCAAAGTTGCATTAATGCATTTAAGGAATTAGTGGCGTTAAAACAGATTTGATCACGTTATTATCGTGTTAACTTTGACAGCCCTAAAAACAACAATAAGTCACTACGACACAGAACGACTGAAAGCACACACAACACCTCACTGTTCTAAAAAGAATTATAATAATCAACCTGGAAAAGAACTCCTGGAGAGATGGATGAAGGATTAGTGAGACTCACATCACATCTTTATACGAATGTGCAGTAATAATATGGATTATATGTAGAAAAATGTGTCCTGAATATGAACAATTCATTTAATTCTTTTTTTGTTTATCCTTCTAGAACCTAAAGGTGGAGGAGGAGGCGGAGGCGGAGGAGGAGGAGGCGGAGGAGGAGGAGGAGGAGGAGGAGGTGGTGGAGGTGGTGGAGGTGGTGGAGGTGGAGGCGGAGGTGGAGGCGGTTTAGGAGGCCTGTTTGCAGGAGGGATGCCAAAACTGAGGTCTGCAGGAAACAGCGGTAAAAACGGTAAAAACAATAGAATAGTTTTATAAATGAGAGTTTGTATGTTCTCCCCGTGTCGGCGTGGGTTTCCACCAGATGCTCCAGTTTCTAGTGAAGCAGGTATAGATGAAGAATAATGATGATGATCTACTAACATTTTATTATTTCTTACCTCCAGACTCGGGACCCAGCCGAGGACCCGTGCTCCCCCCAGGAGGCCGCTCTTGTGGGCCCACCCCCTTCGGCGGAGGCTCCACCGGCCCGCCTAAACTCCCGGGAGCCCCCGCCGGTTTCCGTAGCAGCGTCCCCGATCTTCCCAAGGGCCGGCCGAATCTCTCATCCAGACAAGACACTCCAGGAGGGCCCCCTCCTCCCGTACCCAACACACCTCGACCAAACCAGGGCTTCCAGTCTGGTCGCGGGGGCCCGCATCCGCCGTCACTCCCCGCAGGACCCAGACCCAGCCCGGCCTCCGGTGGACCTCCACCTCCCGGCGTTCCACCGGGGAGGCACGGAGCTCTCCCTCCCCCACCGGGAGGCTCCTCGGCTGGGTCGAGACCAGGATTCTCCGCACCTCCTCCTCCGCCCCCAAACAGCAGCCGACCTTCCTTACCGCCGGCTCCCGGAGGGAGGCCCCCGCTTCCTGACGACCGCCCCCCGCCGCCACCGGCTCCTGTGGGAGGTCATCGGCCATCTATGCCCCGCGACGTGCCCCCTCCTCCTCCCTCTGTCAACTCCAAGCCTTCCTCCTCTCCCTCTCCCTCCTCTTCCTCTCGTCCCTCAGTTGGTGGGGGTGTGCCCCCTCTCCCGCCGGGCCGACCGGGCCCCCCTCCTCTCCCGCCCTCCCCGGCTGGTGGGGACGACCACAGCACCCCTCGTCTGCCCCAGAGGAACCTGTCACTCAACAGGTACCATTTCTGATATGAATGCATATTTGTTAGGTGTTAATTAGGGCTGTCAATCGATTCAAATATTTAATCGCGATTAATCGCACATTTTTGGCCATGACAGTTTTTCCTCGCCAAAATTGGAGCGTTATTTAGCCTCCTTCGAGACGTGCTAGTGTGACACGGCTGGTACCGATGGATTCATCAGGTTTTATAGTTTCATATGATACCGGTATCTTCAAACTGAGCCCTCTACAATCTCCGAAATATCGATTGCCTTAACGTGTTACAGAAATGAATGGCGTTAAATTGAATTTGCGTTAACGCGTTATTGTGGCGTTAACTTTGACAGCCCTGGTGTTAATGGATGTTAAAGGCGTGTACACTGCATTTCCTGTCAGGCATCAGACGCTGGGTGTTCTTGATAACCAAATCTATAAAGTTTGCATATATTCAATATCTGTTCTGTGATGATGCTGTTCACACATCAGGCAAACTTCTTCTTGGAGCTTCCCTCGTTTTAAAATCTCAAGTTGTTTTGGACACAAGTAAAATAAAGTTTTGTTTTAGCTCCATCTGGCTTCACATTAACACGAGGGAGCCGTCCGTTCTAGAGTTTCACTCTGTATATTCAGTTTAAAACAGACACAGACACAGTTTGTAATGACGTTTCAGAAGCAAAGGTACAATGATTGGCACCTTCTGTAGTGAGATCTGCTTCACCTCCTCTACTCCTCGCAGACGACGGCATCCTCGGCCGACTTTACTGTCTTTCAGAGGCTGCAGCAGACTCATTTTCAAAGGGGTTTCCTTGACCTCTGACCCTAAGATATGGGTACGCAGGAGTCTCCCCTTTACAGACTCGCCCACTTGATGATAATCACATGCAGTTTGGGGAAAGAAACATGCAGTATAAATGTGTCTAAACAGTCTTAGAATTCTATAAATTGCCTGTAAAGCTGAGACTCAAGCCGAGCCCATTCAGAGGACGGATGGTTTTCCTAGGTAGATTGATAATAAGGAGGTTTCTGAGCAGTTCACACAACACAGGTGCTCTCCATCTAATTGCCGAAAATCTCCAAATGTCAAAGGTTTTTGATCCCAAATCACAGCATGGATTTTTCTTTGGTGTTCCTGAAGGTCTTGGTGTCTTAATGTGGTATTTTGGAGGATTATTGATCATTTTTATAAATTCTCCAGTGGCACCAAATCTGTGGAACAAATGGTATCAACCCGAAAATCTAAACTTTCAACATTTGAATGGGTGACTAAATAAATAAATGTATGATTTATGACTAGAAGAACTTGACCCACAGTGCTGAGCAGCATCTCAGATTAATCTTCAGGTTCTCAGCTTTCAGATGATGTTCACCACTTCTATGTGACATCTACTGTTGACCTGCTATCTCCCCCTAAAGACCCCCCGTACCCCCGTAAAACAGACTAGAGCTGGTCTCTGGTAAAGAGGGCTGGAGTAGAAGAGGTTACCTGCTTGTTTATTTCTTTCTGTTTGTCATTGTCAGCCATGGTCCAGCGCCGCCGCACGGTCGGAGTGGACCTCTCCCTCCTCCACCCAACGAGAGGCCTCCATCTCTTGGAAGGAACCCGTCCTCCTCACGCGCAGGTGAGCAGCCTTGATTGATTAATTATTAGTTATTATATTGATTAAAGGTTACTCCTGCATCATACAGACACAGTGTGTGCGACTCATGTAACATGTTACTAACATGTCGATTTCTATTTCTACCCCCCAAAGGGCCTCTTCCTCCCCCTCCTCCATCAGGGCGTAGCATGGGCGGAGGCAGTGCGAGGTCATCACCGGCTCCTTCTCCTATTGGTCGGCCAGGCCCGGAGCCCCCTCGCGGCGGACCCGGCGGTAGACCTCCCCTCCCTCCGGACAGGCCGGGCGTCGGAGGAGCCCCTCCTCCACCTCCCCCCATGGGTAACGGCTTCCAAAACTCCCACCACAACCAGGTGCAGGGTGAGTAGATCCCTCAAGGTGCTGGTACGGTTTATGGGAGTATTCATACAGTAATATGCATGGACACAATGTACTGTATGAAATACTGTAAAATAAATACTGTGTGCTGTATTTCACCAGTAGAGCGTTACGCAATAAGGAGGAGAATGGAGCAAAAGTACATATAAAGTATATTTTATTTAGCAAAACAGGGGTCTAATATATAAATTCATGTGAACCAGTGGTAACTTTGCAGGCAGATAATAAACTCTATGCCAGGCCTATTCAACTGGCTGCCCGTGTGCCAAATCCGGCCCTTTAAAATCCCCAAATCCGGCCCTTTAAAAACCCAAACCCGGCCGTTTGATCGTTTATAGATATGAAAAAGATATTGTAAAGAGAATTCTATCAATAAGAGAGTTTATTCCCGTTCATCAACGTTACAGACTGTTATAAGCAGTTTCATTTTGTTTATAGGCGTTTACATTGTTTGATCATCATATTTTATTAGCAGGCTTAGCCCAGAGGTCTGCAACCAGCGGCTCCGGAGACACCTGCGTCTCTTCAGCTCCTCTCCAGTGGCTCCCTGGGGATTTATAAGCATGGAAATGAATAACTGTTTTTTGTTTACATTTTCATTTTTATTGATCATTGTTGTAGGTCTATGGTACGACGGTACGACGGAGTATTAGGGCCACATTGAGGAAAAAAATAAATCTGAGATTTCGAGAATAAGGTCATAGGTTTACAAGAAAAACAATTCGTAATATTACGATAATAAGGTCATAAGTTTAAGAGAAAAAATCATAGTATTATAAGAGTAGTAGTAGTAAGAGTAGTAAGTATTAATTTAAAGTATTATTTTATGACTTTATACTCGTAAAATTATGACTTTTTTCCCATTAAATTATGACTTTATAATCTTTTTTTTCTCGTAATATTCTGACTTTATTGTGTAAATCTCAGATGTTTTTTCCCTCAATGTTGCCCTAATACTCCGTAGTACATTGTCTCTTTGGCCCTCACTGCATTAGACTTATATACTATATACTTAGACTATAAACTGTGTTACCTTCATCACAATGATCACATGTTTTGCGGCTCCAAACAGATTTTTGTATTTATTTTTTGCCTGAAATGTCTCTTTAGATAGTAAAGGTTGCTGACAGCTGGGTTAGCCCATTCCTTAGTTATGTCTTATTAAGCACAGACATACTCATTTTGTTAAAAAGGTTTTAATGCAGGCTGTTTCAGCAGAGCGAATTTAGGGGAGTCAAACTGAATAAAAAAAAATTTAAAAAGGTGTTTTCACATTTAAATTCTTCGCTTTGCAGATTGGAAATATAAACGTCCAGCCCGTTGGTACTTCACTGTTTCTGAAATCTGACCCTTCTAAACATGTAATTGAATAGTTCTGCTCTCTGCCCTGCAGAGGACTGACTGTCTCTCCCGGTCTTCACGAGAGGAATCCGTCGCCCTCCGTGTTGTTTTTACCACATGAGTTCCAGTGTGTGTTCAGCTACGGCAGAGAAACCCTCTGACCTCCCGTCTCTGTTGTTTTTATCCCGCTGAACCGAGCGAGGACGTTTGATCTGGATAAAAGAAGTGACGAGGGGTCTTAAAAGTCCGGCTCTAGAAAAATCTGTGACAGATTTGAATCATATTTCCTGAAGTCACAATATTCTGTGACTACTTTTAAACCGGTTTTAGACATAAAGACTCTTTTGTAGTGCTGGATATCAAACCTTTAAATTACTGACTGAAATCTGGATATTCAGTAGTACAAGTTGGAACAGAATGAATTTTATAAAAATGTATTTTGGAATAAAATATAGCTTGATAAATTCTTCTTATTTTGGCTGCTCCCGTTCGGGGTCAGCTGATCATCTGTTTCCATCTCTTCCCGTCCTCTGCATCTTCCTCCGTCTCACCAACCACCTACATGTCCTCCCTCATCTATAAACCTCTTCTTTGGCCTTCCTCTTTGCCTCTTGCCTGGCAGCTCCGTCATCATCCTTCTCCCGATATACCCAGCGTCTGTCCTTTGCATGTCCAAACCATCTCAATCTCGCCTCTCTTGCGTCTGTCTCCAAACCGTCTAACCTGAGCTGTCCCTCTCATGAACTCATTCCTAATCCCGTCCATCCTCGTCACTCCCAACGAAAGCTTGATCAATTATTTCACACATTTATTTTTTTATCTTGAAATTATGTGAAGGTTTATTTTATTACACAAGACATGTTTCCTTCATAGATACAGGAAGAGGAAGGACGTAACGCTTTTCAGTTTTATAAACTCGGAACTGATATCAAATTAAACGCTTTTACAAAAGCGACAAACCCACCGCCCTTTATTCATGTTCTGTTAAACTAAAGACTCTAGTCTGTTAGTGCACTACATGGACGTGCGTGGACGTGTCTACTAGTGCTTGTATCATGGGGGTTTTGTCAGTATGATGGAGACAGACACATCTGTGACCTCCATGTCTCTCTCTATTAACAGACGAGTGGGAGAGTCGCTTCACCTTCCATCCAGTGTCGGACTTTCCTCCACCGGAGCCCTACGTGAACTTCCAGAAGACCTACCCCAGCAAGATCGGCAAGACTGACGGCAGAGGTCAGTACGACACGCACGCACACGCACACGCACACGCACGTGCACACACGCACACACACACACACACACACGCACGCACGCACGCACGCGCGCACACACACACACACACACACACACACACACACACACACACACGCACGCACGCGCACACACACACACACACAAAAGAGTCCAGCTTAACTATCATGCCGTCTTTCTGAAGTTTCCAATAAAACCAACAACCAGACTGTATTTTCTCAGTCATTCACCATGAAATCACTATAAACGTAAAAATCATTACACCTGAAGTTACAGAGTTTGATCATTACGTGATATGCAGGTTTATATTAGTTAAAGGTGTAGTAAGTAGGATTTGGCGGCATCTAGCGGTGAAGTTGCAGATTGCAAACAGCTGAAACTTCTCCCGTGTGCCGAGCGTGCAGGAGAACTACGGTGGCTCTAACTAGAGCCGGTCGTTGTGTCTGAAATACCACACTAACATGCTATTTAGCACGCTAAAACAGTATGGGAGACTTTTTAGTATTTATGAAACCAACTGCAGCGTCTGACCAAAAATCGACCCTGTGTATGTCCACTAGAAGAAGCAAAGAGCTGGACTCGAATTAAACACGTCTCCAACGTCAGTTTTAACCATTTACTGAAGTAGGAAAACACGTATTTAACGAGACTGACTAACTATATATGTCTTATATGTCTACAGAAGTGCTACTTATACAAATTAATAACAAAACAAATAATGTGAAAAATAACGTTTTACATTCTTCAAAGTATGTTCTTCTTTATTATTCTTTATATTCTTCCATGCTTCTTAAGATATGGCTCTTACACCAATAGTACCTGAATTGCATACTATTTCCAGTGAAATATTACAGTTTGCAAACACTGAGACGCTACGGCGGCGTAAACATCCCACAATGCAATGCGGTAGTGACGACAGCATTCATAACAGACGTTTACGGACAGCTCTGTAACGTCAATAACGCGTCAATTTAAATTTAAGTGTAAGTGTAAGATTTGCTCGGCGTAATATATTTTTTAAAATTAGTCCAGACTTTATGATTCTCACAAATCCATCGTTTTGGTCTCATGAGGTTGGCATGGGTTACCATGGTTACGTGTCTCCTCTCTCAGGGATGACGACCTAAATTACTGCTCACATAATTTATATATATATATATATACATATATATGTATATATATATACATATATACTTATTTATTATTTACTCATTTATTTTTTATTTTTTTATCTTTTTATTTGTATTTTTTTATTCCGATTTCTTCCAATAGATCCTCCTAAATGTTACACAGTGTTCCATTAACACAGACAAAACAAATGAAATAGTACCCTGAGAGATAAATGAATAACAGCTGCAGGCTGGCTGCTCTGTGACACAGCGCCACCTGGTGGAAGAAAATGAGATCTCCTTTGGAAAGCTGCAGAAAATATTCAACTCCTCTGTGTCTTTGCTTCTTCCCAGGTTCTGGTAAAAAGGAGAGAGGAGCTCCCCCTCTTCCTCCTATACCCAGGTGAAGAAGAGGTGGCAGCAAACAACAACCCCCTGGAACTACTTCCTCTGTTTCCCTACCTGTCTCTCTCTCTCTCTCTCTCTCTCTCTCTCTCTCTGTCTCTCTCTCTCTCTCTCTCTCTCTCTCTCTCTCTCTCTCTCTCTCTCTCTCTCTCTCTCTCTCTCTCTGTGCTTTTACCTGCTGCATGTGGTTTCATCTGTGGACTGCGATGTGTAAAACGGACCTGAAGCACGGTCGACCAAGTAAAAAGGACAGACTCACAATGTGGAGTTTCCATTATGTGCCTCTGTAGCAGACGAAGGGCAGCATTCAAAGACCAAAGACCTGTTTCTACTCCGGTACACTGTGTTCAGATAAAAAGGAAAAAACATCTTTAGGAAACAATGTGTTTTACCGCCACGCTGTGGCTGGACGATGAGACAGATCACTTATGAACAACAGTATTTTTATTCCATTAACTAACTGTTTCATCCTTTGCTTTCAGCGGTTGGTAGATTGCTTGCTAGATATTATATTTTACCAGCCAAGCTACACTTTTATACACGATTACAAACTCTTACTTGACAAATAAACCAGCATTTGGCATGTAGCATTGTGTGACTTTCCCAGCCTGTTTACACAGACAGCATTAGGTAAAGCTAAACCAACATGTTATTGCAATATTATTGTCAACATAAGGAGTCCCAAGGTTACCGTTTCAGGGCTTATAATGCAATGAGCTGTTTGTCTCCTTTTGTTCCAGTGTTTCCCTCGTGCCTTTTCTTCTATTCAGGATTGTATCTTCAGGCTGTTTATAAAGAGTTAAGGGAATTAGCCTTTTTGTGCCTTAAATTATGTGTGTTTGTTCAGCTGGATCACCTCTGCTGGTGGAAATGTAAAAAACAGAAGCAATACAGCTGCTCTATTTGCCACATCTACAATATTTAGCATAGCAAAGTGTCTTAATTACAACATCGATGCATTAGACGGACATGGAACCAAACTAGAAATGGCCACAACCTCTTGCCACGACATCAGGGGAGAAACGCGGGTGTTTGATTTGCCAAAGCCACATGTGCCTTCACAGTATGTATATTTTTACATCTGGAACCACTGAACGGTACTTTTTTTCATTTGATTGTTAAATGTGAGCGTGCATTTAATGTTTATGAATGAGATGTTTTGAAGGACATCGCGTGGTGTCACAGCAGCATCGGTTTACATTAGAAGTTGATTCTTATTTTGCTGTTTGGTTAAAAGCTGCGTTGCCTCACCGTGAAGGACCTGTGTATGTATCTGTTTGATTTAATCAAGTGGTTTTGAAGGACTGTATTATTTTAAGTTATGTTTCAGTATTATGTTTTCTTTTTTGCTTCACCCAGCACGGCTTTTGAATGATCTTTTGTGTGATGTATTATTATTATTATCATGTGTTGGTCAGACAAACATTTTTTTGAAAGACAATCATATGGAAGTAAACCTCCTATTTACATCAATAAATAAAAATGCTTTACGATGCTTTATGTGCTCTACCTGCAGTGAAATGTGCTTTTATTGGACTATAAGGACGATCGTTTGATCACAGACAAGCAGATTTATTATGTATTATCAGATAAAACTATATGCATCATTTACATGTTTGTGCAATAAAGCTGGACAATACATCGATTCAACAGTTTGTCATCATGATATTGGCTGTTATGTCATAATATGATGTAGCTTAACTGCTGGCATTTTGTACGGCTTTCACTAGTCCACAATCTTTTCTGATTATTTCCTGTTTTTCCTGCCTATAAATAATCATCCTAAACATATTTTTACATTATTGTTTTCAATGCATTTAGGCAAACATATGGTGGTATTTGATTTGCACATTGTCATCCAGCAACATTGTGCAATCATGAGTTTCCTGCCGAGGTTGTGAGGGATTCACAAACTCTGTCAAAGGTCACCAGGTTCTTTGTAGCTCCTTCATGCAACGAGCAGTCACAATAACAACTCAACTGTCTGATTGTCATTTTCCTCTGATGACATACAGTAGTTAAATTATCTTGCAGATATGCAGCAGAGGTCATTACCTACAGTAACTACTTTGACATTGTACTGTTCTCCCATAACTAAACTGCCTCATGGCTGAGGATTTAGAGAAGTGGAGTTAAACAGCTACTCTAGGATTTCAATAGACTGAGAAGAACTCAGATATTTAGATTTTTTTTGTTTGTTTGTGGGCAAATCCTACTGCAGAGCCTCAAATACGTCAATGTTTGCCTGTGGACCTACATGTCAATTTGATATATTGTAGGGCTGCCCCCTTGATTTCTTTAGTAGATTAGTCATTTTTTATGCTTTTATTTCATGCTACTTTACAAGAAACTTGTGAGCACAACACGATTAAATCAACTAATCGATTCGTCAACAAAATGGTACGAGTGTTAGTCGACTAAGAATTTCTTTTGTCGAGGACAGCCCTAATATATTGTGGTTTATAGTATTGCAACTCATTAATATTGATTTCATTAGTACATTAGAACACTGATACATGGCATGATTTTGGTGTTAGTATTCTCATGCTAATCTCCTAAAAACTCTGAACCTTTAAAAATGGAAAATTATTGGTTTTGTCTCTTTGACCACATATTATTTTTGGAACGTTTAATGTCTTGCACCAGTTATTTATCATACATAGATGTCAATGTGCAGGACCTATTAGTGTAAGTAATCGGTGTAAGGTGTGCACACGTCCTTAAAGTGGCAATCCTCAAGATGTCAGTCCTATTTCTATCTACGAGTGCATAGAAACAGAATAGACAAAAATCTATTTCTATGTACATGAGCTTCAGAATTGTGTGCATAGTTTCATTTTTTGTGTACACAACAGCATTGTTTTTTTCGGTAATTTCACCACAGACACCTCATTTCATAACAAGCTATTGCAAATACAGGCTATAAATATCGCAATACTTTCACCAGTGGGCCATAAGCTCAATCACCGTTGTGTTTGGCAATAGATAGTGACTTAACAGATATTTACTTAAAGGACCCATATTGTGAAAAGTGAGATTTTCATGTCTTTTATATTATAAAGCAGGTTTAAGTGATATATAAATACTGTGAAAGTATCAAAACACACACACACAGCCCGTATTCAGAAACTGTGTTTGAAACAAGCCGTTAGGATTTTCTGTCTATTTGTGATGTCACAAATCTACAATATTTAGACCATTTCATAGTTTTAAATGTAAACATACTCAATGTGTGCCAGTTTATTTCCTGTTGCTGTGTTCAGTATGTGAATGACATCAGCTGACAAGAAGTAAATATGGACCAAAACTGTTTCCTAGCAACGCAATTCCGTTGCCATTTCATTAAAATGCGCTAAAACGGAGCGTTTCAGACAGAGGGTGAATACAGGTATATTCAGACGGACAGGATGATAAAAATAATGTGTTTTTTGAACATTAAAGCATGTTAACATGTTCTAATAGAAACACAAAATACAAGTATGAACCTGAAAATTAGCACGATATGGGACTTTAATACACTCCATACATGCAGCATTATACAGTATTATTGGAATGTTAATTAATGCAAAACAAACCTCCACAAGAAGACACAGACAAACCCACAGAATTATCTTTTTGGAATTATGATAATATGACACAGACTTCTAGAAAATTGTTATGACATGTTAACATGTTCTAGTAGAAACACAAAATACAAACATGAACCTGAAAATGAGCACGATATGTCCCCTTTAAATGAAAATCTTCACTTCAACAGTCATTCTTTTAGTTTGTGATCAGTTATGCTCTCTTTTCCTGGAATACACTGCAAGCTAAGTTGAAACTGGGAAATCTGATTACTTTTGATGAATTTAAAACATTAATGAAAGACCTAGAAGCAGATTCAATCGGGAGCTGTCTGTGTTTCTGAATATTTTCACTTTAACGTTGGCTTCAAACACTTGATTTTAATGTGTTTTGTATTTATTTTGCATTTGTTTTATTTTGTGGCGACTGAAACTTTAATGTATGTTTAAATGCTGCTGTCGTGGCCAGGTCTCTCTTGCAAAAGAGATTCTTAATCTCAATGAGTACGACCTGGTTAAATAAAGGTTAAAAAAAAAAAATGATGCTGCATCTGAAATCCATCTATCATCAAAAGTCCTAAAACCGTAGCTTATATTTGCAGTTTGACACTTTACAGGTCAGTAAGTAAAGTTCAGACAAAGGTCATTCAGAGGTATTTGAGGTCTGGATGGATTATTGATTAGGAGAGAGGATGTGGAGCTGTGATGGCCGAGTGGTTAAGGCGTTGGATTCGAAATCCAATAGGGTTTCCCTGCGTAGGTTCAAATCCTACTCACAGCGATGACCTCTTTGGTTAATATCATCAAATAAAGAAAAAAATCTACAATTAAAACCTTATATTAAATGCATCTCAGACATCACTGACATCTTAAATGTCCCATATTGTAAAAAGTGAGACTTTCATGTCTTTTACATTATAAAGCAGGTTTAAGTGTTTTATAAATACTGTTAAACTATCAAAACGCTCAATATACAGAGAAATACACACAGCTCGTATTCAAAAATTGTGCGTTTGAAACAAGCCGTTAGGATTTCTGTCCATTTGTGATGTCACAAATAAACAATATTTAGACCATTACATGGTTTTAAACGTAAACATTCTAAATGTGTCCCAGTTTATTTCCTGTTGCAGTGTATGTGAATAACATCAGCTGACAGGAAGTAAACATGGACCCAAACTGTTGCCTAGCAACGCAATTCCGTTGAAATGCACTAAAACGGAGCGTTTCAGACAGAGGGTGAATACAGGTATATTCAGGCAGACAGGATGAGGAAAATAAAGGTTTTTTTAACATTAGAGCATGTAAACATGTTCTAATAGAAACACAAAATACAAGTATGAACCTGAAGATGAGCTGATATGGGACCTTTAATGTAGAGGAAAATAACAGCTGGAAACAATGTAGAGGTACAAAGAGTTGAGAGGGTATTTTATTATTGGTATATTATAATGTTATTATAGTGCAAATAAAGATTATTAAAACCCTCTTCACCTTTTCTTTTTTGAGGCACTGTTGCTTCTTTATTAAAGGAATATTATGACAGTATTTAACCGATGAATGACAAAATCCACTTTAATAAGATGAATATTTATAATACACTATTATAATAATATTATTATAGGCAGGTAAAGAGAGTATTAAACCCTTCTATTTGAGGTGCTGCTTCTTAACTGAAGGGATATGATATATTATATTATATTAGCAGGATCACTTTACCTGCTGGACTTATTTTGGTATTTATTTATTTAGTAGCTGATTTGCTGCAATAAAATATAATAATGAGCTGTGAGGTCCAAAGAGCTGATAATTCCCTCATCACGTGAATGCAGCATTACGCCGCGCCGCTTTGAACCAATCACAGCTGGAGGTTGAAGTGTATCTCGTTGATGATTGGCTGAATCGCCTGTCAGTCATTCCTGAAGGGGCGTTGCAGCTGTCAGATTCAGCAGCAGAGCTTCTCTCCTCAAACATCACAACAACACCAGAGGACAGACAGGAGGACAGAAGACAGAGGACAGAAGACAGAGGACAGAGGACAGAGGACAGAGGACAGAGGACAGAATGTGGGACATATGTGAAGCAGAGATGGTCTTCTAGGTAACGGAGGGGAACTACATTCATTAACATCCTTTAATCACACATTAAGACCAGAAGTTACCGTCCTCCGTTCACACGGTGTAACGAGATGTTAACTGATGTTGTTAGCACCGAGCTAACCGTTACTAACCGTTACTAACCGTTACTAACCGTTACTAACCGTAACTAACCGTTACTAACCGTTACTAACCGTTACTAACCGTAACTAACCGTTACTAACCGTTACTAACCGTTAGAGCTAACGGTTAACTCTAACGGCTCTAACGGCTAACGGTTAGTAACGCTCTAACGGTTAACGGTTACCGGTTACTAACCGTTAGAGCCGTTGGAGCCGTTAACCGTTAGAGCCGTTAGAGCCGTTGGAGCCGTTGCTGTCAGTGAGTGAAGCCTGTTGACTTGACTCTAGTTAGCGGTGGTGGACCGTTATGAGCACAGGGGCGTAACTAGCTAACTGAGAGCCTGCTACTCAGCCAACAGCCCCCTTTACTCTTAAATATTAAAATAACCAGTGTTCTTTGAAGGAAGACTTTGTGTAATGTAAGCTCTTTATTATTACTGTATATGACTGTACGTGTTTCCATGCTAGCCTCCAGAGTGCTCCATCACCTGACCCCTCTGTGACCCCATCCATCCCGTCATCACCATGGAGACCGCCAACAGCTACGTGCTGATCCACGGGAAGAACATATCCCACAGTACCGTGGCAGGCGCTGCTGTGGGGCCCCACATGTCCATCGACAAGCTTTTCCCGGCTCTCCTTGAGTGCTTTGGCATCATATTGTGCGGCTACATAGCTGGCAGGTAGGACAGGTGCACCCCCAACTGTTGACACACCTTTAAATGATCGATTGGAATTGATGTTTTTTGGTCCCAGTTTCAAGGAGAGGTAAACATGCACATTCTCAAAATGGTTTGTGGTGCTGGGAGTAGATCCCCTCCGCACACACTTTCCTCTGCTTTATTCGTCAACGTTTCGGTCAACAAGGACCTTCATCAGGACATTAAGAAGGTAAAATGGTGGTGTGTGTTTCTTTTAAACACCACCAAATCAATGTGATTGGATGATTGGAAGTGTCTGCCATCCCTATTGGTTGAGGAAGTGACATCATCACATATCCATTACACCATGAAAACAAAACAGGAAGAGAAGAGAAGAAAAATACATGTCAGACAAACAACATCAAACATACATCTCTACTGAAGGAAAACACTAATAATCTTACCATAAATTACCACATGGCACATGATCATAAGTATATAAAGTTACACATTCAAAACACTGCTTGGTCAATTTACTAACAGCAACTCAAACAACTAGATCAAAATGCCAAGCCATCATCATCATTAGTTAAGTAGAAGTTGTATATTTCACAGACATACACTCAAATCTTTTTTGGTCCCAGTTTGGGGATTGTGTTGGGCATTGGTCATACGGTGGACAATAAACAGTAGCCCAACCGAATGTCAAATAGTCAAATACAGACAACCATTTTCCTGCTGTTTTACAGGAATGAAGCCAGCATGTTACGGTTCTGCTGTCTGCAGGGATTTTAGAGATACCCAATGCAAATATGAAAGTAAGAAGTGAACAACCTCTGTGTGTTCATGGTTATTTCTTCCCTTCCTACCTTTAGGGCAGATATCATCACAGAGGGCCAGGCGAAGGGTTTGGGGAACTTTGTGTCCAAGTTTGCTCTTCCAGCTCTGCTCTTTAAAAACATGGTGCTGTTGGACTTTGGAGATGTCATCTGGGCGTTTCTCTGGAGTGTCCTGATCGCTAAGGTTGGTGTCTGTGCATCTGTCACACTTGTACAATATGTGTGTGTACTTTCTGTTTCATATCATGGTGGTTTGAGATTAATGTGATAAAGAACCTAACACATAAACACAACCTGACTTTGATGCTTCCCATCCTGTGTGTAGGTGACTGTGTTTGTGCTGGTATGTGTGCTGACTCTGATGGTGGCCAGTCCAGACTGCAGATACAGCAAAGCTGGCTTGTACGCCATCTTCGCCACACAGAGCAATGACTTTGCCTTAGGATACCCAATAGGTGAGGCGGACACAAATCACTAACACTAATGTATTCTATACAAATTGTCAGTGAAGAACATACTGTATTTAAGACTCAAAGAGTATACATCCCCATCTCTCTTTATCTCTCTCTGTGTATTCCTAGTTGATGCTTTGTATCGGAGCACATATCCAGAGTACCTCCAGTACATCTATCTAGTTGCCCCGGTCTCCCTCATGCTCCTCAATCCCATCGGCTTCGCTCTTTGTGAGGTGCAGAGGTGGAAGCAGGCCAGCCATTCACACAGCACTCTGACCATCCTGGGAGTTGTAGTCCTACAGGTGTTGTATATACAAAACCTTCACACCGTTTAGAGGTTGCAATAAAGTTTTCTTAGTTGCACATGAAGATCTTACCAACTGTTTATTTTTAAAGTTATTTTATGTAACCCTCTTTCTGTCGCCCCTGCAGGTGTTGAAGAACCCGATAGTATTCATGGTGATCGTAGGAATCATCTCCCACTTCGCCCTGGGCCAGCAGATCCCTGCTGTGCTGTCAGAGTTCATAGACGGCTTGGCTAACTCGTTTGGAGGGGCGGCCTTGTTTTACCTCGGCCTCACTATGGTACTTTCTTCAGTCTTTTGTACCGTCTACTTTTAAGTCTTACTGTAGCTAAGTATAATTTATTTAGCTTAACTTAGTTTTCAGCTGTTTTGAACCTTGTGTTCAGTAATCTCTCTCTGTTCCCGTGGCAGGTCGGCCAGCTTAGAAAACTAACCAGAGACACTGGAGTTGCCTTGATTCTCCTCATCACTGCCAAACTGTAAGCAGGACTGGGATGGTGTGTCTGTGTGATGTAATGTTGGGGTGTATACTGTATATTATTGTATATTTCAAAGTGTTTTATAAAATATTTGACTATATTTAGGTATAATACATACATGAAGGGGGCAGATTAATTAGGAACGCCTCAATATAATGCTGTCCAGTGCAGTGCCACCATTAACTACAGCCTCAAAAATGAGTTTAAATATCTCCTCTGTTGTAGCAGTTGTTATTTCCCTTTTCCCCAATTAATTTTAGATGAATGTCACAATTCCCCTGAGCTGATTGGAGGGTTATTCAGATCACCTGTTGTGCAGGGTGGTGGTGGTGGGGTGGACTGGCTCCTAAGGAAAAATTAAGAGCAGCTTGGTGCATCTTCCCTCGCGGCCAATCAGGGGGTGACGACGCCCTTTCTTGAGGGCTTAAGAGAGGTGGAGAACTGCACACTCAGGGCTTTCTGAGCCTTCATTGACATAATGCAGACCTCATTTTAACAGATTCAGTCAGAAACGTTGGGGTTGTGTTCATAAAGCTTCCTAGTACAAAGAGTTGCTCCTGGTGATGAAATTGTAAGAAAATTCCTGGAATTAGGAAATTTTCTAAGAATTTCCCCTCACAGTTTAGACTAGTAAAGATAAAAAAAAAACATTAGGTAGGGAGTAGGGAGGCTTAAGAGTTTCTTAAGCAGAGGAGAAAATGGCTTGTTCGCTGTGTAGGGTAGATTTCGAAGCCAACCAATGCTGCTACTTATGTAGACTGGCCAGCGATCACAGAAACTGATTAAAGCTGAGACGTTTTTTCTTGTTAATATCAAATAGATTAGCTACTAAAATTACCAGCATGATAAAAAAAATGTAAGCAAATAAATATAACAACTATCAGCATGTGAATAGGCCCTTTTGAGACTTCTTTGTTGTCTTAACTTTTCCGATGGAGGGTAATTTTGAGCATTGTGAATCCTAGCTGGAGTTAATATTAAAGAACACGTTTCCACCTGCATCAGGGCAGATCTTAGTGCTATTTGTGCAGGAGTCTGGGCTTGCCTAACGATTGAAAACACATTTCGTTATTAAAGACACATTTTATTATCATCGAAGAGGCTTTTGTCATTGTGAAGGCACTTGTGAGATTTGTTTCTTTCAAAAAATATTTCTGTTAGGACTGTCCCCGACCAAATAAATTCTTAGTCGACTTTGTCTCATACGACTTTGTCGACTTATCGATTGGTTGATTTAATCGACAGATGAATAAAACAGTTTCTCCACAAAGAATCACATAAATGCTTCACTTTAAATCTTGTGTTTACCAGAGGTGTGCTCTTCAGTTTCTTAGAAATACGTCATTCAGCATGAAAAAAAGCATAAAAAAATGACTTATCGACTAAAGAAAGATTAGTCGACTTAACGACTGAGAGGGGGCAGCCCTAGTTTCTGTATTCTGCTTCTTCATTCAGCTGAAATCTGTGGAATCAGTGCTGCCACAGGGTTACACATAGGCAACAAAAACACAAGCTGCACAATTTTATTGCAGGGCTGCTATACCGAGGTTTTTATCCATCCCTGCTTAACTTAACTTAAACATCTGGTCTTTGATGAAGTTTTATGGATCTTGTTTTCCGTCTCTCTCCAGCCTGGTGATGCCGCTGGTCTGTAAAGACATGGTGGATATTCTGGATGTGGGAGTGAACAGCACGAGTGCCAACCACACTAGTTTGTCTAACTTTGCATTCCTATACGGAGTCTTCCCAACCGCGCCCAGCGTGGCCATCTACGCTGCACACTACAACATCGAGCTGGAGGTGGTAAGAACAGTTGATTTAGTAATCCCACTTTAAACTAGCAGTTGGGAAGTTTCAAATAATACCAAAGCAACAAAACAACATTTGAAACATTATAATAAGATAGAAGATGTTTAGGGACAATCCAAGCACTCTTTGGGAAATTTATTAATTAGGTCTAAAACAAGAACAAACCTGCACGTTAAAACATTATTTTAAGGTTTGAGGTGTGGTTAGAAGCGTTTCAACTTAAAAACAAGGCGTCATCATGATCTCCTGGTCGGGTCACATGACAGGAATAAACCATAAAAGCATCACACACACACAAGCAAGCCAAGAACATTCCAATTTCTTGCTGTTAGTCTGCCATTTAACAATTTCAACTGTATCCACAGTACTCTGTATTCATCCCCCACACCATGACACCGCCCAGTCACATTATTCAATCCAGTTACATGTAGTGGTAGTAAAGTATCAAGATAGCTTTGTTTGATAATTGCTGACTAATATTTGTGTTAACTTAAACCTAACTATATCGGCTATATTTTAATTTTTACTGTTAGAATTTAGATTATATATTATTATTATTATTATTATTTTTATCATTGGTGGCCTCAGGAAAAAGGTGGAAGAGAAGAAAATGTGTTGATTTCTGTTTATTAAAAGTGCCAGATATATGGGGATTATTTCTATTTTAGACAACACATTTCTAATCTTTTTAGACAGTTTTCAAATTAATATTGTCAGATTAAAGTCTGCACGGTCAATTAAAGGGCGACTCCATTATTTATTTTTTATTTTTTATAGTTTTTTGGGTGTTAGTTCGGATCTGAAAGACACACAATAACACAAACAAGCTAACCAATCGATGCAGCAGTGGACCAGCAACTCCCGTGTTCTGCGAAGTAAATTTACTGTTTTTGTGAATGGAGTCTGGTGGTTTTGAAGACAGCAATTTTAACGGCTTCAGTTCCCCAAAAGGGCTGCCTGACGGCGAGGTTAAGCTGTGAAAATATTCTCAATATAGCGTACACTTAAACTGATATTGATTTTTTTTTTTTTACCTTTACTTCGCTGTCAGACAGCCCCTTCTGACGGGGAACTGAAGCCAAAATACATTTGCTTTGTATCCAAATTACATTTGACACGGCCAGTAAGTGGTGTGCCTTGTGTTCTCTCTGTCATTTCTTTAGGTAACATCAGGGATGGTAATCAGTACGTTTCTGTCTGCACCCATCATGTACGTGTCGGCCTGGTTGTTAACAATCCCTCTGATGGACCCGACCCCCCTGGTGACAGAGCTGGAAAACGTCAGCTTCAACATCAGCATCGTCAGCCTCGTAGCACTGGTTAGTATGTTTGCAGACATGGAGAATATGATTAAGAATAAGGACTATTTGTCAGACTTTATTAGGTCAGGTTACATGTAAGCAGAGATGAATAACTCAAGTGTGTCTTCTTCTCTCAGGTGTGGACCATAGTGGTGATGCTGCTAAGCAGGAAATTTAACAGACTTCCTCACCTCTTTGCCTTAAATCTTTTCCTGGCTCAGGTCAGTCAAGTGATTTTAAAGCTTAAAAACACATTTATTATTGATTTCAAGTGTTGTCTCTGTTAATTTGTCCAGGAAATGTTCATTGAGCACATTAGCTCCTCATATTGCCCTAACCTACTCTACTGTACTCTGCTCTGCTCTAGTTTTTGGTGTGTGTCAGTATGATCCTGTGGAACTTCTTGGTGAAACAAGACGATAATCTGCTCGGCAAGATTCTCACCTTCACTCTGCTGTACGGGTCTCTGTACAGTACCTACATTTGGACTGGTAAGTGTGCGTATTTGTGAGCAATAAGAACACCTCTGTTTCCGTCAATTATACACTTTCCCACGAAAATTCGAGAGTATATGCAGGTTTTTTTAAACGCGGGAAAACCTGCTAAATTCTTAGTACCGGAAAACAGAGTTAGTAAACGTTAGAAATCAGCACGGAGGACAGTGGAAATGTTACGGGGCTTACTTCTTTTTTGTAACTGTTACTTGTTCAGTCTTTCTTTAAACTCAGTGCAGACTAATTATACCCCCGTGACAACGTAGTCCGGGGTATATAGCGCTGTGCGTGTCCGTCCTTCCGTCCGTTCGTGTGTCGTATGTAAGTGTTTTGTTCTGTTTTTCAGGTTTAATCCCTCTCTGTCTGGCTCTGACGAACAGAGATGACCTGCTGAGACTCCGACCGGGAGTATTCATGATTCTGGGTTGGGGGTAGGTCAGCACACACAAACACCTCAGGGATGTTCTGTGGAAATGATGAAATCGTTTTTTAGTTTGATGATAACTTTGTTACAAAGCAACAGGTCTGCTTTGTAGATTATTGCATCCAGAATCTAATCTGTGTGCGTGTGTGTGTGTGTAGGGTTCCCTTCCTGATGGTCGGAGGTCTTCTGATATCAGGAGAGAGGACTGATACCATAGACTCGGCCTTCTTCTATGGCAGAGCTCAGGTTAGAAAAACACCTGCTGCTATTCCACATTATGTTCTGCTCTCCAGTCTAATTATATAAGTAAAAGTATAGATCTCAGAATGAAGCAGTCCAGGACGTTTTCTTCATACTCTGTCTGTCCTCTCCTTCCTCCAGATAATCAGCACAGCCGTGGTGCTCGCGGTCAGCCTGGTGCTCGGTGCCATATCTTTGATGGGTCTCAGTCAGGGAGCCAGGGAGCAGAGCGGCTACACGGCCCTGAACAGAGCTGCTGTAACGGGCATCAGTGATGAGCTGAGGACCCCTGGTGGCCTGGAGGATCCACAACAACAACAACAACAACAACAACAGCAGCCAGAGGCGGCCAATTCACCGGCCTGCAGCATCAACTCAGGTAGCTCCGATCTGTGCTTAAAAACCTGGACTTAAACTAAAGATTGGTTGTGCTTATATGTTTCCTTTAAAGCCACTTTAACACAATCAATGAGATGATATACAGTAAATATTTGTACCGTCTCTGTTGTGTTGCCAGACCTCCACGGTTTCTCTCCTCTCCAGCCCATACCTGACATGATAGCCAGCACGCAGAGGGAGCTCACAAACAGCACAGGTATGAATGTGTTAGTAAAGATATTCTATACTTCACTCAGTTCCAAAAATAAGATAGAAAACAGGAAATGTCAATGCTCTGTTTTATATTAATGCTTACATTTATGAAATGAAACAGAAGATCATTTATGTGTTTTCTTCTAAAACATAAAAATGTGATTTTGTCATCTGTCTGTAATGTATCTAAATTAAGCCAAGACAGAAACCAAAGCGAGTAGAGCTGCAGCGATTAATCGATTAGTTCTTAAATGAATCTGCGACTATTCTGATAATCGATTAATCGGTTTGAGTAAAGATTAAAATTCTCTGAATCCAGCTTCTTAAACGTGAATCTGGTTCCGGTCATCTTGGGCTTTTGGAAACACTGATCCACATTTTCAATGGAAAAATATCACATGTTTCCAAGTGTGTAATGAAAGCTATGCAGTCATGTGAAACATCCTGGACATGAGGAGTTTCTCCAGTCACCGTGGACTTTAACAGTTGGGTTTTCCTTCCTGTCCAGGCCACAGTGGGGCGCTGTGTGACGGGCAGCAGGAGCAGCAGGAGCAGCAGCAGGAGCAGCAGACGCTGGGTTCTTCCTCTTCTGAGCAGCCGCTGAACCTGCCGCCACCTGCTGGACTTCAACCCACTGATGACAAACAGACACTCAGACACGTTCTGCTCTGTCTGCTGCTCTTCGTCAGCCTGCTAGCGGTGAGGATCAAACGCTCATTAAGTGTGTGTGAATGTGTGACTATCAGGAATAATTAGCAGGAAGTAAATAGGAGTCCCTTAAAATGAAACAATAGTCTCCATCCAGAATCTAGAAGCATGTTCATGCTGATAAACGGACTGTGTTTTTGGAGTTCACACTACAGTGTTTCCACAGTTTACTGAGGTGATGGAGGTTGCATATCAGGTAGCATGCCCGTTCGTTTCTCAGTCTAATTATCTGCTTTAGTTTACCTGAATACCTTAATATGGCGAGCTGAGTTCAGTACTGTGTAGATGCATCTCCTGTTGCCTGATTGGTCGGTGTTTCTGTCTGTATGTAGAACCTGTCCAGCTGTCTGTGGTGGCTGTTCAACAAAGATCCAGGAAGACTTTACCTCGAACTCCAGTTCTTCTGTGCCGTGGCAAACTATGGACAGGTACCGCTGAGTGTCGTGTGTTAACATGAGTGATTATGAGCACAAAAACAATAACTGTAGCTGGTATTCCTCTTTGTCTCTGTCCCAGGGTTTCCTGTCCTTTGGGATCTTTGGTCTGGACAGACACCTCATCATCCTGCCCTTCAAGAAGAGGTGAGGGAGACTTCATATATCTATCATTGTGGTTTTAGATTCATTTGAGATCAAATGAGAAACACAGAACTAGAACAGTGTTTGTGTGTGTGTGTGTGTGTGTGTGTCAGGTTGCTCGGGCTGTGGCAGGGCAGAGACGCTGAGGATCTGAGTCCCTCAGGTGTACCAGAGGAGGTCAGACTCACCTGTACCCAGTTTGTCCGCTACCACAAAGACCAGTGTGTACAAGACATAGTGCACACGCGCAGGTACGAGTCTAATGTGTTAGATACGGGATGTTTTATCTTCTCTTTGGAAAGCGCATGTGAATATGTGCTGAAGAATATAATCATCAGCTTTGATTTCATTTGATTTTGATGATTTTTCTCTGCATCCTCTTTGCATGATTTCTATCCGTTGATCTGTTTTGCTGCTGTTACTGACGTCTTCATCCACCAAGTAGTTCTTCGCTTAAGACAAATTCAAGTTGAACCATTAGACATTTATACTGTATGTTGTACTCATAGAAATAGAATAGGAGTAGAACGGACATTAAACTGTTTGCTAGTAGTTATGGTGAGATCTCATGTCAGTGGGGTCGTGTGTCACGCATTGTTGCCCCGCCGCATCGCCGGCAGCGAAGGTCGTCACAGAGCTGTATCGACGTCTGTTAAGGCCAGTTCATACTTTCTGTCTTTCTTATAAAAGGGACAGCCGGCATGGCGGGACTACACACACACACACACACACACACACACACACACACACATATACACACACACACACACACACACACACACACACACTATAGTCTAATTTTGTTTCCCTTGTTTACTTTTTAACAGTAATCAATATGAAATCTTACAATGTTTTAAATGTTGACTATAAAATTTAGCCACTACAAAACTCTACTAACTAAAACTCTTTGTTTCTGGATGTTTCATGAGTCTTGGGTGCTTTTCTTTTCTTTGATTCTAACACATATACTAGTCCTTTCTCTTATTAATCCTTTCCTTTCTTTCCCTCCACATTTCCTTTCTTCCTCCCTGCTTTCCTTCGCCTGCCCTTTTCTTTCCTCTCTTATCTCCTCAAAGTGCCTCAGGGGAGAGTGTGAGCGCTTCGACAGGTGAATCCTTCCTCTGATAATGACAGGTTCAGAGGAGAAGGAGGACTAGAAGAGGAGAACGGGGCCTTGAGACATTCCCCCTTCCATCAGCCCCGGTACTACCTACACCCACATCAGGATCTTCAGGAGCAACTAAACCACGAGCCGCAGATTCTGCAATCAGATCCAGCTGAATCCTGCGGCCCATCTTTGCTTCAATCACATATTTCCAGTTCTGATATCCCAGAGGAGCAGATTCCTCACGACCCAGCTGATCCTCACCACCTACACCAGCGTGGTCTTGCTTCAAGCCCACCCCTCCATCTCCATGAACACCCCCAGTCCCGCTGTGAAAGTGTGTTTCAGGGCAGCGACTTGGTGGACTGGCTGGTTGAGCGAGGCCTGTGCGCCGGGCGAGCCAAAGCCCGACTGTACGCCGTTCGACTTCAGCGGGGAGGAGTGTTGGATCACCTGATGGGTCAGCACAGCTTCAGGGATGAACCCACCCTGCTGTACCGCTTCACACAGAGAGGGAGAGAGAGGGGGAGAGGGGAGGGATGGTCCCACATCATGTAGACAGGAAGTGAGGAGATAGGAGGCGGAGGAAGCTGTGTTTGCTTTGATGGACAGGCTCTTCATGGTGGTTGCCGCTTGCTTGTTCCCTGTCACCAAAATTTGAAATTATCTGTCTCCAGCTACTGAGAGGCTTCATCTGCACTACCTGGAAAATATTACAGGTGACATGAGAGCCATAATGCACATGGAAGAGATGGTTGGGATTGTGGAGACCGTTAAGAAAGAATAAGAGGAGGTAGAAGAGGAAAGAAGCGCTCCTTGCTGGTACTTCTCCTGGCTCCAGACCAAGTCTTCTTAACTCATTTAAAAAAAAAAAAACTTTTGGTTAATTTTTCCACTTTTCTCAACTAGGCCTGACCCGAATGCTTCGAAGCTTTGATCGTTGCCATGGTAACCAACCTCCAAATCAGTATAGAGAGCCTAGGTCAAGTCGCCCCTTCAAGTCCAGAAAGTCTCAGTTTGCCGAAGTGTCATTTAGTTTTGGAGGAACCGCTCAGTGAGCTACATCTCTCGTCTCGGACAATATGCGTCACCAACACTAGCTAGGCCAGGCACAGATGAACCGTTATCTGACCTGATGTGTTTTATCCAGAGACTCCTGCTCTTTTTATCAGTCGGGAAGAGAGAGAACGAGAGAGACCCGTTGCTGGTGTGAGTTCATCCCAGTAGGAATCACACAGACACCGTAGCTTCAGAGAGAGAGACTTTTGGGTGTGTCGTCTTTCTAATGACGTATTTTCAGTCTGATACTTCAACAGTTTTACGACAAACTGAGACTTTCTTGACTTGCTAAAATTATGTTTTAAATTGACAAACATCATATGTGTGAATCATGGCGCAATTCAAACGGGACAAAAAACATATTTGTCTCTCTGTTGACTACTGATATTTTTTCCGAAGGTCACATGAGGTCCAGCAGAAGGGGCGTGACTTTGGCTCTCTAGTCAAATCCTTTTTTTTAATATGTACTAATAATGTATAAATCCCCAAATAGCCCATGAAATAAGGAATAATCCCTCAACATCAATAATATTCAACATGAGTTGTTATTAGTTATTCTCAGACTGATATTGCTGCAGCAATATTGCGTTATAATATTTCTCACAAAAGCTTCAAAGCCCAATAAATTCGGTATTCGGGACGGCCCTCCTCTCACCTGAGCCGGCTTTCATCATAGCTTTTTGATTTTAGTCACCTCAATATGTGACCAATGTGATTTCTGTGAGCCAGTGAACTTCACGTTTTCATTGTGTGAAGGACAAATAAGCTTTTTGTTTTAAGGACAAGTTGCCATTCATCAGCCTGTCGTCCTCAAACATCGTATTATTTATGTGACGTCCAACAAGAGCAGACCAGTAGACTGATGGTACTGTATGTTTTCTCTCTCTCAGCCAATGAGCTGCAGCGCTGCTCACTGAAAGCCAATGGCGTCGTTGCCTGCTCGTTCTGTTTCATGTTATTTGGGTATTTGATATTTTGCACGTTGTGTCTTTTAACCACTCTGGTCTACGTCGACTACTTGCATGTCTCGGAGCAGCACAGACTTCTGCTCAGCACTGAACCTTTTGCACTGACTGAATAACAACACTCTTCATGTTTTCTTTTTTAAATTATGCAACTCACTGGATGTTTGTCTCGTGATGATGATGATGGTGATGCGGAAGATGTTTGTTATCTTTGCGTTGTGTAATTGTGTTGCCGCTATCAATTTGTTTGGGACTGATTGTGGTCTCAGCCATGGTGGACAATTTGCACAGATGCCTTTCTAGCCAAATCTGGCACCAGCTCGGTGTTTAAGAGTTTAACCCAGGCCAGACATGAACTCTATTTTGGGAGACTTATCCCAAATAAACTGCCAAAATGAAGTTTCTTAAAACCTCAAGTGTGTAGTTAAAGGGATAGTTCTACATTACTTATCCATAGTCAGTGTATTACCTACAGTTGATGGCGGTCGGCACGCACCCAGTTTGAAGAAACAAGACAGGAGTACCAGCACGGGAAAACACATTTTAGACACCTAAAAGAATCAATAACAGTTTAAGTGAACGCTATATTTAGAATGTTTTCGCTGGTTTATCCTGCCGTGAGACGGCCCTCGCTGACGGGGAACTGAAGCCGTTGTATCTAACTATGCTCTCGCCAAATCCACCAGACTCCATTGAAAAAAAACCTGTAATTATACCTCGCAGAACACAGGGGCTGCTGGTCAACCGCTGCCTTAATCGGTTAGTTTGTTTGTGTGACTTTGGTCAATCCAAAAGTAACAAAAATGTCACACAATAGCACAAACGAACTAACCGATTGAGGGAGCGGTAGAGCAGCAAACTCCCCGCGTTCTGCGAGGTAAAAATAGTTTTTTTCAATGGAGTCTGGTTGACGAGAGCATAGATAACTGTTTCAGTTCCCGTCAGAGAGGGCTGTTTCACGGCAGGGTAAACCAGCCAAAATATTCTAAATATAGTGTATACTTAAACTGTTATTGATTCTTTTAGTTGTCTAAAATATGTTCTGCTGCTGCCCCTGAAGCCGTGATATCGCCGTCTTTATAGCCACCAGACTCCATTCACAAAAACAGTAATTTTTTACATCACAGAAGTTTCCAGAGTTTCTGGTCTACTGCCGCATCGATCGGTTTATTTGTTTGTGTTATTTTGTGACTTTGGGATCTGAACTAACATGGCGTCCAGAGCAGTACGTTGCGGTAACTCCTGTCTGTTTCTCCAAGCTGGGGGGCGTGTCGTACCTCACTTCAAAACACCTGAACTATCCTTTTTTTGAATGAGGAACATTAGAAATTCACCAGAGCCCTTTATCTAAAACAAGTCCATTTGATTTTTTGGTTTCATTTTGTTACACTTTGATGCGATTACAGTCCTACACTACAGTAGCTTATATTGTACTGTAGGCTTTACAGTAAGTCATAACCACTACTGAGCTGTTTACAGCTGAGCGACTGGCAGCACTGACTACACTACGACTATTGTTTGCCTGTTAATCTGTGATATTATCACTATTGAGTTTACAGTGTGTTGGCAGGGTTGTAGAAGATAGATGGATGGTGATATATATGTACATATGAGCCGGGAGAAAGACCCTCTAATGTCAAACTGAGGCTGTGATCTGATCTGTTTGTTGCCTTGCTAGTAGTATGACCCGACGGTGACCCCCTGACCTTTCACCTGAAGCATCACAAACCTCCCAGAAACTAATCTAATGTGCACATATATACATCTATCTGCGTATCTTCTGCCAACTAACAACACATTTAAGTTCATGCAGTTCTAGTCAGGTCCTCGTGTTTACTGAGTCGAGTGCCTGCCAATGCCAATATGAAGGCGTGTGTTTGTGTGCATGAACTAAAATGTCTTTCTGCAGTATGTAATGTGTGTGTGTGTACTGAGAGAGGTTTTAACATGAGGTGTGTGACAGTGTGTGTTGTTGGTAACTGGATGTTTTTAAGTGTGTTGCTGTAAGTCAATCAGGGTCATCGGCTGTGTGACCGCAAGGAAGTCACAAATAAATGACTGTCTGCATCCAAAATACCACGTTTCACTTTGTCACGATTAATTATTGATTCTGAAAGATGGAACTGTAAACAGACATTACAGATTGTATTACATGTTTACACATTCTACCAAAAAACATGTTGGATTAAAATAAAAAAACTAAAAGATTTCTTTAACTTTTTGGTCAAAGAAGAGAATAAAAGTCCTGAGACCGACACGAAGCCTTTTAAAACTTAAAGCAACATTGTTAACAACAAAAAAAAACTAGGGCTGTAAATCGATTCAAATATTTAATCGCAAATCAAATTGCATTATTTTATCTGTTCATACCTTAAAGGGAGATTTGTATTTAATCCTCTTATCAACATGGGAGTGGACAATTATGCTGCTTTATGCAAATGTATGTATATATTTATTATTGTAAATCAGTTAACACAAATCAATGACAGATATTGATCCAGAAACCCTCACAGGTACTGCATTTAGCATAAAACAATATGCTCCAATCATAACATGTCAAACTGCAGCCCAACAGGCAACAACAGCTGTCAGACCAGCTAGTATGACATGGTTGGTACTGATGGATTCATCAGGTCTTATAGATTTATATGATACCAGGATCTGCCCTCTAGTTTTAAAAGCCCGCTGGAACCTTTGAAAGATCGAACAGCGTCTGGGCTTAATCGCAAGAAATTAGTGGCGTTAAAACACATTTGCGTTAACGTGTTATTATCCGTTAACTTTGACAGCCCTAAAACAAAATAAGATCATCATAAGTAAGACGGCCTCTGGACTCGGCTATATATATATATATATATATATATATATATGTATATATTTATATATACATATATATATATATATATATGTATATATTTATATATACATATATATATATACGAGATGTTTTTTTTAATTAGGTTAATTATGAAATGTCTCTAAATAATACAGGAGATGATCCAGATCTGTTAAAATAAACTGTCTGTGCAGCGGCCGCACCTGAATTTAGAGCAAACTACCAGTTTTGATAAGAAAGACTATTCTCTATAAACTGCTCTGTAAAATACTGTTTTTAAAAAATATAAATAGTACAAATCCAAACTTAAATCAGTTACACTGATACTAACACACACACATAAAGTGCAACATCACACTCCGTTAAAGGCCTCATATTCACAGTGATCTTCTAAAGACAGTCTCCAAAAGAAATACTATTATTAAAGAGGAACTTAGTTTTTCTGTTGTTAGATGAAAGCTTTATAAGGATTACCCGCACTTGCCCGATGGATAGCGAAGTCCCTCCTCCTCCGGTGGACCACTATCGGACCTTATTTCGGAAAAAAATGTGAACGGTAGAGAGACAAATATTTATTTGATCCCGTTTGAATTGCGCCATGAATCACACATCTGATGTTTGTCAATTTAAAAGATAATTTTGCAAGTCAAGAGAGTTTCAGTTTGTCGTAGTGTTATTTAGTTACCTCCGCCAAGGCCGAAGGCCAAGGAAGGAGGTTATGTATTCACCGACGTTAGTTTGTTGCTTTGTCCGTTAGCATGATTACTCCAAAAGTCCAATGTGGATTTGAATGAAATCTTTTGGAGGGGAGAAGTGTGGCACAATGAACACGCCATTCGATTTTGGTGGCGATCCGGATCATGATCCGGCTTCGGGAATTTTTTTTAATAACTCCGCTCAGCCTGTGCATTAACACATCAGGCTTTAGGTCATGTGCAGTGTAACTGATGACGCGTCATCCAGCCTCTCACCATTTTTTTCTCATCAAACACGGTGACCTTACAGTTTACTTCGACCAAGGCACACTTGGTGACTTGCAAAGAGTGACGACGACGCTTTGGGGGCAGCGACAGACATGAAAGCTGCCTTGGCGGAGGTCTGCGCTCTCCGAGTGCACTTCTAGTTTTGTGTGAAACCGCTCAGTGAACAACATCTCTCGTCTCGCACAACATACGTCACTAACACCAGATTCAGAGAGAGAGACGTCCCTTATGCGACTTTCGGGTGTGTCGTCTTTCTAATTACGTATTTTCACAGTCTTATATCTTCACTTGCAAAATGATGTTTTAAATTAACAAACATCACGTGTGTGATTCATGGAGCAATACAAACGGGATCAAAAAATGATTTGTCTCTCGCCGTTGACCACCGTTATTCATATTCTTTCTGAGATAAGGTCCCATGGGGGTCCAGCGGAAGGGGCAGGACTTCGCCTCTCCATAGATCAAGTGTTAAAAAAAGAATTAAACACATCCTTTAACTCCTGATGGAGGTAGCTACGGAGTGAGCCATCTCGCTTCCTTCTCATCTCATGCTCAGCACCGATCGATCGGGCATACGCCAGAAAATGGCGGCGGGTAACGACAAAGTTTGTGATAACAAACACCAATCCTCATCACAGTATTTCTCCAGGATGTGCACTTTGAAGAGCGAACATTCAGCCTCAACTTAAGACTTTATTTTATTGTAAGACTAAAGAACTTTAGGGCCCATCTCAGAAGACTTTAGCTCTGTGTAATAGCATTTAAAGGAAACTGTAGTCTTGAAGCCCGGTGCAACACGACCTGAAGACATTTCCAAACGTTCAGAACAGATCATACTATAAGTATGACGAGCCTTCGGTGTGACCTTACACAAATCACGAGGCTGAAGTGGACAGAAGGTCACATGCCTCCCGGTGGAGAGAGTGTTTCCTTCTGGCATGATGTTGGGTAAATCCCAAACCAGATGATTCATCCCAGAATCATCGCCTCTTCCGGTCCTGCTTGACCTCAGCCTCCTGGCTGGCTCCGTTACTGTCCATGCCGTCCACCTTGAGGTGACCTTTGCTGTACTGTTTGATCAGCGCTCCTGGGAGGAGAGCCATGAGGGCGATGGCCAGGAGCTGAGCGAGCGTCGCCCAGGAGAAGATGTCATCCAGGGAGGAGATCTCTGACAGCATGGAGCCCGTACGGACACAGATGAAGTTGTAGGGGATCAAACCTGGAGGAGAATCGTGACAATCAGTAAGTCATCATGGCTGTTTGTGCAGAGTGTGTGTGTGTTTTCAGTGTGTGTGTGTGTGTGTGTGTAGTCTCACCTATGAACACAGAGGAGAAGAAAATGGGCATAGGGATGTTGAGGACGGGACAGGTGATGTTAAGGAACCAGTTAGGAGTCATGGGGAAGAAACGAAGGAAAAGGAGGAAGAAGAACAAACTGCTACGATTTTCCTCCACCTGACGGAGGGAGGAAAGAGAGAGAGAAGGAAGGAAGGAAGGAAGGAAGGAAGGAAGGAAGGAAGGAAGGAAGGAAAGGACAAAGATGGTGAAGGAAAATGAGGGGATAAGTAAACGTAACAGAGCGTCATAAAGTCTGTATAGGAGGAACTGAGAAGACTGCAGAAAAGTCAAATAATTAATAATTAATATTAATGGAAAAAAAATCTTCCATCACTTTGTTTGCCTTTTGTTGTATTCATTGTTTTCCCCCCATTATCATTAATCAGTGCTGCAAAATGCACAACCAAAAAATTAACTTTGAACGTCAGACTTGGGGGAGATTTTGTTTTAAATAGCAATATATATCTATTTATTGTCTTGCTTGCGTCTGAAGGCTAAATTCATAGTAGCAGTCACAGAGGTTCGGAGGTTAAGAGGATAAAAAGAGAAGAGAAGGTAAAATGCTCTTCAAATCTCTGAACAGTGGAAATGATTTATCTTCTATGATGTTAAAATATTTACATTCACTGACATCAACATTTTTATTTGTCCAATATTTTGTCTTTTGACCAAATACCTGCAAAACTCATCTTCCCATCAGCCTCAGCTATACTGTGACTTTCTTAACATGAGCATGTTGACGTTGTCGTTGTGAGCATGCTCGCTAGCTGACATTAGCATTGAGTACAGCCTAACAGAGCCTATCATGGCTGTAGACTCTTAAAGGTCCCATATCTGAACATGTTTACATGCTTTAATGTTCAAAAAACCCTCATCCTGTCTGTCTGAATAGACCTGTAACACCAGTCTGCTCTGATTGGCTCGCGAGGAAACTATGGTGCACCTTTGCAAAGGTAGATCTCAAGCTGTGGGCGGAGATATTCTAATGAGCCTGCGTGTGACATAGGAAGGGGAAAGAGATCTGAAAACGGACTGGGGGGTGTTATTTCCCAGTTTGCGGGTTGGTAGGAACTCCAGATACCCAGATGGATGTGATGTGCACAGGAAGAGCACTCTGAAGTTAACGAGTGGATGGAGACGCCTACCTTCCTCTGCAGCAGGGCCACCCTCTCTGGGAAGAAGTGAACAACGTGCTGCTTTCCAAACGTAGAGGAGAGCAGGAAGCAGAACGTGGAGCCGACAGTGGTGAGTACGCAGGCCAGCATCAGACCCTCCCAGGGCCCGAATATGGCTCCGGCTAACATGTTCTGAAGGAGGGAGGGATGGATAGATAGAGAGATGGATTCAAGTTGTGTCAACCAAACACCGTGCACCATTCCTCGATGTCATGTCTAAATGTGACGTGATGCTCAGTGTGTCTCACCAGGAAGGACGAGCCCGGTATGGCGAAGGACTGCTTGTAGAGGTAGGCGCTGCAGAACAGCAGCAGAACGTAGCCGTGATGTTCTTGTTTATAAAACTTAAGCATCTCAGCGAGCTCCCGCAGCTCGTCCAGGTCCGACGGGAACTTCAGCCTGAACGGGAAGAGAGACACAGCAGAACAAAAGGTCGAGTATATCTGCTGACTTTTCAACAAGCTCCTTTAAGGCCTTTAGAAGCCCGTACACATCAGTCTGTGAGAAAATACTGAAGTTATCCTCTAAAAATCCTTTTAACTTCACTGTGTTGGTGCTGGAAAGTATCTGCATGATGAGATCCTACAGTAGTCGGAAGAGAAAATGTCTTTTTGTTTTTTATTTGAGTGAAACAAACAACAAAACGAGGCCTCAGGTTTTTATAAAGAAGAAGGAAAGATCATATCAGAATGAAGGAGGAGTGAGATGGAGGGTAACGGGATACTTTTGATTGAGGGACAGAAATAGTGTCGCTGCCTGTAGACTTGAGCAGAGGGCACACACACACACACACACACACACACACACACACACACACACACACACGCCAAAATCCCCCCGTTGAAACTCAAGATGCCGCCTTCCTCTAGAGTCTAGAGAAAGGAGGAGTGCTGACGGTCAGAGCAGGTGGTCTAGAGTCTAGACCACCTGCTCTGACCGTCAGCACTCCTCCTTTCTACTGGTCAGTGGACCAACATTCTGCTCTGTCATTGGTCAGCAGGTCGATGATGCGTACGCGCTCCGATACGTGAATGAATGTTCAGTATTTAAGGAGGGAAATGTGTCATCGTGGGCACTTTTAATTTGGCTTACGTCTAACCCCATGAGAAACCTTCTGTCTCACACAGAGAGAGGGGGTTTGAACTCTGAGGTCACTTCATCACAACTCGTATCAGGTTTAATGTTGAGAGAGATTTTAAAGCAACCAGGGCTGAAATTAATGATTGTTTTCACTACAAATTAATCCCTAAATTTATAAACTGGTAAGATTATAAAATGTCCAACAATAGTGAACCACAATTTCCCAGAGCCCAAGATGACGTCTTCAATGTTTGTGTCGTCAAAAAGCAAATCCTCTCATGAATATTTTACATTTCTGCTGGATAAATTGATTTTAAACTTTAACGATTAACTGATTATCAAAATAGTTGCCAATTATTTTTTCGATTGACTAATAGTTTCAGCTTTAAAAGCATTATGAAAGAACTAACAGATCACACAATGTAGGCATTATTTGCGCCATTTAGTGACATCAAATAACATTTTATAAAAAATGTTTTGAAAATAAAAGAACTTTAACCTGCAATATGATCTTAATTTGATAATTGATATTTTATTTTTTAGGAAAACATGAAGAACTAGAGACCATCTTGCGATGGGATCACACCAGCTGCAACGCCAAATTCGGTCGCCCCCCCTCGCTCAGACTACACCCATCTTTGAAATCAACCTAAATTTTGATCTCAACTATACATCTGTAAAGTTTCGTGACTGCATCTTGCACAGTTGTGGCACTACGATAACATCTGTAAGCAGACAGGCCGACATATAAACACCTGGCAAAGTACTGTAAACCTCCTCTGTAGTAGCTCCTGCTCCAGCAGGCGTCTCCAGGAAGACATGAAGGAGCATCGCTCAACACAGTGAGGAGACACACGTCAGCTAAAAGCACAATATCACTCTATATTTCAGCTGCTTGGCAGTAATGTTAGCTGACCAGACCAAGGTCTCTCCATGAATCAATGCTGATCCTAGTGTTGGCTTTTCCTGCCTCAGCCTCCCGACCGCGGCCGGAGGGAACAGGGGAGACGCCGGAGTTTTGGTCGGAGACGATAACGTTTCTCTCTGCGGAGCCCCGTCACTTCACAAGACACGGGAAACCTCTGTTGGTCTGGAGGAGCTGCAGCAGTTATTTCTGCACAAACGTCCACTGAACATTCACTAGATATTCTCAGAGCTAAACTAACTCTTCTGCAGTGTGGAGTGAGCAGCATGCACGTGAGAGGTGGAGGGAGAGAGAGAGAAGGAGCGCGGTGTGTGAGTGAAGGCAGGCAGAGGAGCAGAGTACAGCAGTACATTGGCCCTCCACTCTATGCTGATGGCCCGATACGGCGGCGCGTCTGGTGTGATGTGACTTGTGATCCCATCACAAGACGGTCTCTATAGTTGACTGTTTGATTAAATCTGTAGCATTTGATTGAAGGACCGCCCTGTGTGAACTTGTGTTTTGTGCTGTCGTTGTTGTTTTGTTGTGTTTGGTTTAGTTTTCTTCTGTTTCTGTTTGAAAAAGTTCAATATTTTGACCTCAGTTGGTTTCAAACATACTTAATATAAAGAGAAGTCATTAAGTTGACCTGTATCATGGCCACAGTACACAGAAATACACACTCACATGACTCAATGTAACTGTGTAGGGTGAACTCACATGTTTAAATGACGTAGAAGTAACCGTATAATACGAGTCATATCGATGTAAAACACACACACACACACGCACACACACACACACACACACACACACACACACACACACACACACACACAGACACACACACACACACACACACACACACACACACACACACACACACACACACAGATGGGCGCTGCTCTTGGCTTCAGAGTATCTTGGTCGGCGTTATTCTATCATCCCATAGACAACCTCACACTGACTGTCTGGCACATAGCAACACGCCACACACACACACACACACACACACACACAGGAGTAATGCGATCAGTCCGATATGTCCTGAGGGGAGATGTGACTATCAAACACATTTAATATTTTAGTGACATGATTATTATTATTATTACATCACGTCTGTCCGCCTCAAACTGATCATTATAAGCAGATTATTATTATTACTGTATACATTAAATTACTGTACTATGCATAATTAAAGTACACTATACTACAGTACAGTATATACTATATAGCTTACTGTAGTTCAAGTTATAATTAGGCTATAGCCTAAAACAGTGTTGTGTAATGTCAGTAGTCCAAATAGGCATCTCAGCATCGCAGCTCGGTGGAGTTTCAGTGCATTTAAACATTTTTATGCATTTAGGTCTTTATTGTGTATTTGTCTTTATGCATTGTGTTTTATTTTATAATGATCTTGTAAAGCACTAAATAAATAACTTTTACTTAATTACTTTTAACAGGCTTGAAAATAAAGTGTAGGCAACGCCTAATATAAAATAAATATCAAATATATAAATTTTTTCCATATATTATCATTTATGAAAAGACAAAACGCTGTAAGCGGACTACTTGATTACTTTAAGCAAATTATTTAAACAGCATATGTATAGAAATGATTCTGTCCCAAGTTATAACAAGGTTGATCACTGTATTATTATTATCATTATTATTATTATTATTATTATTATCATTTTTATTATTATTATTATTATCATTATTATTATTATTATTATTATCATTATTATTATTATTATCATTATTATTATTATTATTATCATTATTATTATTATCATTATTATTATTATTATCATTATTATTATTATTATTATCATTATTATTATTATTATCATTATTATTATTATCATTATTATTATTATCATTATTATTATTATTATCATTATTATTATTATTATTATTATTATTATCATTATTATTATGATTATTATTATGATTATTATTATTATTATCATTATTATTATTATTATTATTATCATTATTATTATTATTATCATTATTATTATTATTATTATTATTATCATTATTATTATTATTATCATTATTAATATTATTATTATTATTATTATTATTATTATTATTCTCATTTGTGACAAAGATATATTAATAAAAAAGATCTATAGGTGACTAATGTGCTCAAATCAACATGTCAAAAAGATGATATAATATATTAGTACAGATGACTTGGCTGGTTTTGTAGAGGTCATTATTTCCTTCATTCATTGCCTTTACTCATACGGATCATATCCCAGCATGCACTGGGAGAGAGGCAGGTCAACACTGTTGATGAGTTACTGGTCCGCTGGTTTCAAGGTAAATACGAGGGTGAGGGGTCACAGGGTGATTAAAGGGGTCACTAGTAAAACATGAATTTCTGCTTCATCTTTTGGATCATTGGAGGTTTATAATGAAACAATCTGAGGAGGGAAAAGGACTCTTCTTTGGTTGAACCTGCTCACAATGAATGAACGCCCTCGTTAAGGCCTGTGATGACGGGTCATACTGTAAGAACACATTAAATCATTATAGGGGTCATGAACCGAAAGGGTTGTGAGAACCCATCACAGGGGGGATAAACTCACAGTCCTGTGAGCTGTGGGTAGTTTAGTTTCACCTTACTGTAATGTAGGAGAAGACCCACATTAATACAGGAGAACAAGCAAACTACACACTGAAAGTTAACCACTGCTGTAGGGGTTTTATTGCCCAGTATTTTTTTTATATATTTTAATATTTTTAGCATGTAAACATAGCTAAAAGCCAAATAAAAATAAAATAAAATAAAATAAAATAAAATAAATATATATATGTATATATATATATATATATATATATATATATCTGTATGTTGTATCTTGCTAGAATTTCAATTATTTTATTCTTATTTTATTCTAACGTTTTAATTATTCTATTGTTATTTTTTACCACCTATTTGCACCGACGGACCAAAGCAAATTCCGAGAAAAATAACCTGATACACCTGGCAATAAACAATATTCTGATAAAATAAAATAAAATAAATAAAATAGGCTAAATTTCTTAATTACCTATAGTTTGGGAGAGACTGAAATAAATAATAATAATAATAATAATAATAATAATAAAAATGTGATGATAATAATAATAATAATGTGATAATAATAATAATAACAATAATGTGATTATAATAATAATAATAATAAAAATGTGATGATAATAATAATAATATTAGTAATAATAATAACGTGATTATAATTATAATAATAATAATATGATGATGATAATAATAATAATAATAATAATAATAATAATAATAATAAAAATGTGATGATAATAATAATAATAATAATAAAAATGTGATGATAATAATAATAATAATAATGTGATAATAATAATAATAATAATAATAATAATGTGATGATAATAATAATAATAATAATAATAATAATAATAATAATAATAATAATGATAATAATAATAATAATAATAATAATAATAATAATAATAATGATGTGATGAATTTATTTTAATAATAATAATAATAATAATAATAATAATAATAATAATAATAATAATAATAATAATAATAATGTGATTATAATAATAATAAAAATAAAAATAAAAATAAAAATAAAAATAAAAAATCTTCTGTATTTTAAGAAAAACAAACTTTAAGTTAATTTAACTTTATTCTAAAGTGTCACTGTGTGTTTCCTACCTGAACTCCCGGACCCCCGCCTCGTCCTGTCCCTCCCCCTGGTCCTGGTCATGGTCATGGTCCTCGTCCTGGTCCTCCGGCTGGAGGCTGGTCGGTCCCGGAGGAAGGTGAGCTGACAGCAGGTAGAGGAAGACGCTGGCGGCCGCCACCAGAGCAGCCAGGCCGGCTAAGGAGCGCATGTCGCTCCGCGGCTGAAACCTCCTCTGGAAGTCAACGTGTTGCTGCAGGTCAGCTGGAAGACACCGAGAGAGGAGGGGTGTTACCGGGCAGCAGGAGGGCTGAGGATGACGGAGGACATTCTGCAGACGGATCACATGGCAGCAGAGACAGAGACACCAACAAGTGTCTTCATGTCCAGAGAGAAGACAAGAGACTCTGTTGACGTAAAGTGTAACCAGAACACCCTGCAGGTTTCTCTTTTTATCTTCTGTCACTTCTCACATCATGTCTTCAACAGTCATACAGATATTAAACTATTTACTAGATAATTAACTGAACTTTGAGAGGACAGCTGCAGGACTCTGAATGTGCACCAACAAGAAGGAGCCACTGAACCTGCAGGGGCAAGATAACGGCTCCTCCTGCTGGAGGAACGCAGACATTATATAAAGCTGTTCTGCTGTGTGGATAGTTCAGGACAGTCAATCTTGCTTTTGCGATATTCACATGGACACTAAACCACTTACATTTTTCAATTTCATGACTAAATGATTAAAACAGTCTTGGATGGAGATGTTTGATTTTTCACAACCCTTACAACACCACCACTACACAGCCTCAGACAGACAAACACACTGAACAATACAGTAGAGTGAAGCCCTCTCTGCAGGGCCTTCTGCAGAGAGCTACTGCTTGAACTGCATTAGTTTGCCCTTTATTAGGCCCGAGCAGCGACAACGTCGGGCCAGCGAAGGCCCGATTGAAACTCTAGGGATTATTTTTCTTTTTCTTGAAATGGAACGGCTTTTTGAGGACCTCAACATGCTCAAAACGTTGTTACACTTTGCACACTTATCAGACGCGGTGAAACATGTAGTATTTTAAGGGTCTCGGGTGCTCGCTAGCGCCCCCTAGAAAGTTGGAAAAATTGAGCTCCCCGCTCCGAATTCACCTACATGTATGAAATTTGGCAGACAGATGTAACATGTGGAGACACACGAATATGCCTCTTGGAGGTATGCCCAAAACTCAACAGGAAGTCAGACATTTTGAATTTATTGTGCAATTTTCGCCCATTTTTAGCGTTTTATGGGCCGTTTACTTTAACGAACTCCTCCTACAGATTTAATCAGATCGACTTGAAATTTGGTGAGGACCATCTTAAGACCTTGAGGATGAAAAGTTATTCAAATGGAGAGTTTTTACTAAACGACCTGACCGTGGCGTGGCGGCCATTTTGAGCCATTCGCCATAAAACAGGAAGTTGTTGTAATTCAACTGTACATAGTCCGATCTGCCCCAGATTCCTCAGGCATGATAAGGGTCCAGTCCTGAGGACATTTACATGCAAAAAAAATACTCATAGCCCCACCCCCTTTCATAACTCATGAATCAGTTGTCGTAGAGTCTTGTTGCAGGCGTCGTTGCACTCATCAGAGTTCTGGTTTCATTGTTCCTGGCCGCGTCAATCTCCGTCCCGCCAGTACCCCCAACGTGTGGGAAGGTGCGAGGGCCCGTTCATCGCTGCTCGCAGCTTTAATATTAAATTGGATTTCCCTAAAAACACATCTGAGTCTGTGCATAGATGAATCAGATGTTTAAATATTATATTCATATTGACTGTTTTGAACAATTTTCTTGTGAACTTGTAAACTTTTTGATGATTATTCATAAAAAAATCTCATTGTGTAAATATTTTGTGAAAGCACTGATGGTTAACCCAACAATATTGTTGCATTATGATTTCGTAAAGGTAATGCATGCTTTTATCACCACACGTCTTGATTATTGTAATTCACTTTAGGTTGGTGTTCGCCAATAAGCCTCTTTGTGTCGCCTGCAGCTTGTTCAGAACGCGGCAGCTCGTCTTTTAACTGGTAAACGTGATCACGTCTCCCCGATTCTGGCTTCACTTCACTGGCTCCCTGTGCCTTTTAGGATTGATTTTAAGATTTAATCATTAACATATAAATCGTCAACTTATCTCTCAGACCTTTTAAAACCACATCTTTTATCAAGGACACTCAGATCCAGTTGCTTCTGACTGTCCCCAAGGTCAAAGTTAAAGGTCCCATATTGTAAAAAGTGACATTTTCATGGCTTTTATATTATAAAGCAGGTTTAAGTTCTATATAAATACTGTAAAAGTATCGAAACGCTCAATCCACAGAGAAACACACACAGCCCGTATTCAGAGACTGTGCATTTGAAACAAGCCATCAGGATTTCTATCCATTTGTGATGTCACAAATATACAATATTTAGACCATTACAAGGTTTTAAACGTAAACATTCTAAATGGGTCCCAGTTTATTTCCTTTTGCAGTGGATGTGAATGACATGAGCTGACAGGACGTAAACATGGACCCGAGCTGTTGCCTAGCAACGCAATTCTGTTGCAATTCCATACAAATGCACTAAAACGGAGCGTTTCAGACAGAGGGTAAATACAGGTATATTCAAGCAGACAGTAAGAGGAAAATAAAGTTTTTTTTTAAACATTAAAGTATATAAACATGTTCTAATAGAAACCCAAAATACAAGTAAGAACCTGAAAATGAGCACAATATGGGACCTTTAAAGCTCAGGGGTGACCGAGCCTTTTCAGTTGCAGCTCTGGACCGCTCTGCCTCCACATGTTGGGCCGTCCCCCACACTGCCTGCTTTTAAATCAAACCTCAAAACACACTTTTATTCCTTTATGGCTTTTGGCTCGGCATGAGAGTTGAATATTTTTATTTAAGTTGGTCTTAGTTGTTTTATTGTTGTTTTTTATGTTTTTATGTATAATTGTACAGCACTTCGGTCAACTTTTGTTGTTTTTAAATGTGCTTTATAAATAGATTTGGACTGGATTGGATTGGATATCAGGGTATTTGGTTGAAAATAACGTGATATTTGATTTCCTTAATATCGCCCAGCCCTAATTGCCATTCATGGAATTGTTTCAATAAGGTCAAGTGAAGAACATTAATTCAATGTCTGATGAAATTATTTATATCCCTGAAGAAATACATCTTAAAAAACACACAAAAATATCTTCATCTTTTATTTGTAATTTCTGGTCTATACATTTTTAATATGATGTCAAAAGCATCAATATTATATACAGGTGTGGATTGTTGCTGCAGATGTTGAGTCCAAATATTATTCTAAAAATGATTCATTGCATCCGTTAGAATACAGATTTAATAATATAAAACAGGAAATACACTGAATGAACTGACGGACAGAGTTTCTCAACTTTTTCACCACAAAAATCCACAGATGGAAGTAGAATTACTAACACTGCTTTGTGCAGACTGTTCTGCATGATGACTAGCCGTCTGTATGGCTCTCTTTAGGAGGAAACATTCAATAATTGGGTTTGCAGCATCAGTGTCCGCCAGTTGCAGCTATTCACACCTGTATTGGTGATGGGCGGCCGGACACAGAGCTTGGCAGACACACCTCAGTCGTCAAAGACAGAGCCGAACACGATTGGCTGATCAGTGGCTGAAAGCAGAAGACGATGAAGCTGATTGGCTGCTCAGACGCCCTTAGGGGGGGTCAGGCACTGGTTGACCACCTCCAGCAGAGAGGAGTTCTCCAGAGCTGCTGCAACTCTCTCTTTGTCTGCCAGCTGTTTGTTCACTGCACAACATAGAAGAAAAATCACATAACATACAATCAAGTCCTCACATTTAACAGTAACTACAGTATTATGACTAGTGGCCAGGGGTCAGCAACCTGCAGCTCCGGAGCCACATGTGTCTCTTCAGCTCCTCTCCAGCGGCTCCATGTGGATTTATAACAATGGAAATGAAATGAATAACTGTTTTTTGTTTACATTTTAATTTTAATTTATCATCGTTGTAGGTCTATGGTACGACGCTACGACGGAGTATTAGGCCCATTGAGAAAAAGAAAAAAATAGATTTCGAGAATAAAGTCATAATAATATAATATAGTAATTTTAGGTGTTATTTTATTTTTTCCTCGTAAAGTTATGACTTTATTCTCGTAATATTATGACTTTTTTTTGTAATATTATGACTTTATTCTGGAATAATACTATATAATACTCCGTAGTACATTTGCTCTTTGGCCCTCATAAACTGTGTTACCTTCATCACAATGATCAAATGTTTTGCGGCTCCAGACAGATTTATTTTTTTTACCCAGAACGGCTCTTTAGATAGTAAAGGTTGCTGACCCCTGACTAGTGGGGAATATGGTCTAATATCCCATCATGCCTGCCGTCTCTGTGTGATATTTACCTGCTTCCTCTGAGGCGTGAGTCCCGGGAGTGATGTGGACGTCAATCTGAGCAGAAACAGAAAGAACACACAACGTTTAGACAGAAATCCCACACGGTATGACATGTTGTTCATATTAACTAACACTCAAAGGAGGTGATATTAAATGTGCATTCATAGTACCAGCACACACACACGCACACACGCACACACACACACACACACACACACACACACACACACACACACACACACACACACACACACACACACACACACACACACACACACACACACACACACACACACACACACACACACACACGTACTTTGAACCGGTCTGGCAGCGAGCGCAGCAGCTTCACTTTGATTGACAGGCCAATGAGTGTTGCCATGCTGCAGTGGGGGATGGTGGGCGTGAACTCAATACCCACAATGCTCTCTGCATCATTAACCTGAGAAAAACACACACAGATAGAAAGAGACTTAATTAACAACATACTGAATGCAATTAACTTATTGTTTTAACTCGTTAAGGACGTAGGATGTTTCTGCAGTGAGGACGGCTGGAGAGTGTGAAAGTTACTTGTTTATTTCTTTAGTAAGTGCAGTAAAAGTTCTGTAAAGTCAGGTCAGTAACAGACAGATCGATGGCATATCCTGCTTTTTCCTGCATTCACCCAGTAGTAAATCAAATTAAAGGTGCGTACCTGGACTCGGACTTGCTCCACGACATTGAGTTCCTCCAGAGACAGAGGATGCTCCGGGTCGTTGATGGATCTGATCAGATGTAACTTTAGTTAAAGAATTTAAAACACAAGTTCTGCCTCTGTTCTGATGTAGTCAGTATATTATTATTATTATTATTATGATGTATTATGTGAGACACTAATAATATTACAGTGGTTTCTATTGTTATATCACAAGGTATGTAATTGTGCGTTTACTGTAAATAACCTAAAATAAGTAATAAAGGGCACACGTGAATTAAGAAATGTTACTTATCTTAGTGTAAATGTCTTTTTCAACTGATCCTAACGCTGTTGGAATATGTGTTACACATCTGTATACAGTCTGTTTGTAATTAAACATCCCATGAGGTAGTCATCATGGATGTCAGCATAAAACAAAGATGATAAACATTGCTTAAGTATTCTTAAGGACTGTCTTTAAAGGTACTTGCTGACCTAAACTCTGTTGTCTAATACGAGGTGGGGGCATACGCTGATTGTGGTCTGATATTGCCGAAGGGCTGCAACTAATGATAATGTTCATTGTTGATTAATCATCTTCTTAATTACTTCATTCAGTCTATCGAATGTCACATAATAGTGAAAGAATGCCCATCACAACTTCCCAGAGCTCAAAGTGACATCGTCAAACTATTCAAACCTCAAAGATGTTTTAAATCACAAAGATGTGAAAGAGAGAAAACCAGAAAATCCACATATTTAAGGAGCTGGGACCAGCGAATATTAATAACTTAAATTATAAACCATTTTCTAAATTATTGATTCATTTTCTCAATACTTAAGTAATCATTGTAAAAAAAAGTTATGTTTACAAGAAGTACACAAACATATTGTTTAAGATGTGAGCTAATAAGATGTGCTGGCAGTATACATATCCTGCAATACTCATTAACTATATTTTCACCATATATATTATTGGAACAAATGCCTATATACTGTATGTTTTACTCACTGTGAACTGCAGTGATTATATCTCTGTGTTGTTGTCCTTGTGGTTTATTTGATTTATACTGATATGGACCTTTGGGTCTGAAATAAAGGCAATGAATGAATATATATATAAAACAGTTTATATATAACAGTATACATTTACTCAAGTACTGTACTTAAGTACAATTTTGAGGTATTTATACTACAATTGAGTATTTCCATTTTATGCAACTTTATACTTCTGCTCTATTACATTTTAGAAGCCAATATAGTACTTCCTACTCCACTACATTTATGTGATCACTTTAGTTACTAGTTACTTTTCCAACACATTATAAAATAATATGATTTATATTTGATGTAACTTTATACTTCTGCTCTATTACATTTAAGAAGCCAGTATTGTACTTTTTCCTCCACTACCTTTATTTGATAACTAGTTACTTAGAAGTTCCAAATTAATAATTCAAAATATAATCAACAGATAGATTTTAATATTACTATTATTATCAGTCAGACTTTATTGATCCCCAGAAGGAAACTGAATATATATATATATAATTAAAATACATTATTCTGAAAGTGGTCATAATGCATGGGTAAAGTTACTTTAAGTATATTTTGATGTTAATACTTTTGTACTTTTACTTGAGTATTTCTACAATGCGGCGTTAAGGCTACTTTTACTGATGTAAAAAGGTCTAAAAGTACTTCTGACACCACTTTTACACATTTACAGTAACGTTACTATTCCATGTAACTTTAACAGAGAAGCACCAGTTACTGTTATCTGTACGTTACCGTTAACGTCATCTCAGAGATGATGCAACAGCTGGTAATGTTAGAAAAGAAAAGAAATGTGTCCAGACTATCAGTTAAAATACAGTTTAACAAGCACACACACCATCTGTGTTTAAAACCAGTCTAAACTAGAGGAAGACCAACTAACTGAATATAAACCAGTCTAAACTAGAGGAAGACTAACTAACTGAATATGAACCAGTCTAAACTAGAGGAAGACCAACTGAATATAAACCAGTCTAAACTAGAGGAAGACCAACTAACTGAATATGAACCAGTCTAAACTAGAGGAAGACTAACTAACTGAATATGAACCAGTCTAAACTAGAGGCAGACTAACTAGTTATATAACTAGATATATATATATATATATATCTAGTTATATAAACAGGATATATAGTTATATCTAGTTCTATATAGTTGTATAAACAGGATATATAGGTATATGTAGGTATATATAGGTATATATAGGTATATATAGGTATATATAGGTATATGTAGGTATATGTAGGTATATATAGGTATATATAGGTATATGTAGGTATATATAGGTATATATAGGTATATATAGGTATATGTAGGTATATATAGGTATATATAGGTATATGTAGGTATATATAGGTATATATAGGTATATATAGGTATATGTAGGTATATATAGGTATATATAGGTATATGTAGGTATATATAGGTATATATAGGTATATATAGGTATATGTAGGTATATATAGGTATATATAGGTATATGTAGGTATATATAGGTATATATAGGTATATATAGGTATATATAGGTATATATAGGTATATGTAGGTATATATAGGTATATGTAGGTATATATAGGTATATATAGGTATATGTAGGTATATATAGGTATATATAGGTATATATAGGTATATGTAGGTATATATAGGTATATATAGGTATATATAGGTATATATAGGTATAGGTAGTTGTATAAAGAGGATATCGAAGATCTCTCGGGGGTCGATGGGGTCGTGGATGTCTTCGTCTTCGTCTCTCGGAGTCATCAGTCTGTCTCCGGACCGCTGGAAGATCACCGGGTTCGCGTTCTCCAGATGGGTTCCTCCGGACATCTCTACGGTGAACTCAGTCCCGTTAAACACTGAGTCTCTCCGTTAAACTCCGAGTCTCTCCGTTAAACTCCGAGTCTCTCCGTTAAACTCCGAGTCTCTCCGTTAAACTCTGAGTCTCTCCGTTAAGGTCTGAATCTCTCCGTTAAGGTCTGAGTCTCTCCGTTAAGGTCTGAATCTCTCGGGATGTGAATCAGTGGCGCAGCAGCAGAGAAAAACACAACAACCTCCTAGAACTACGCAAGGCCTATGAAAAGGAGGCTTAATCACGCGTCATCAACGCGTCATATATCCGGGGAGGGGGTATTGCACATGCGCAGTAGAATTTGGTCTGCACTTCAGTTACACTGCGCATGCGTTTTACTAGACACATGACCCATGACCTATCCTACTTCCATAGGCCTTGGAACTACGGAGAGCGACAGAGTCCAAAACGCGCTAAAGAGAAAGTATTACAGTTTTTCTCAATTGTTTACACACAAATACTGGTACTTGACACACAATGACCACAACATGTAACTCATGCACCAACCCCCTGAACCAATTCTGCTAAACTACAAGCACAATTCCTGCTTTACACTCAAATTGCAGTTCTAAAACACACTTTTTTCAAAACACTACACACAATTCTCTGCATTTGGCACAATTTTCATGAGAAAATCTCGTTTTCACAAGGAACACACTGTCATTCAAAATTCTAAAGTCAATTGCCCTACTATGCACACTGACTCATCACATGGGCAAACACCTGTCACACAGTGTTACAATTAGCAATCAGTTGATGCTTTTCATGGCTGGATTCGACATGCTAAGCGATATTTCCCCCGCTGCTTGGCCAGGGAAAACATTGCTTGTGATGTGGATGAGGTGCTGTGGCCAGACCGAAACAGAAGAGAGGATGCAGCATAGTTGTTTTTACTGTAACTGTATACAGTAAATTCTTCTGTTGTTTTGTATGTAGACCTCTGTATGTGCAACTTTGTGTTGGTTGGGATGTTCACTGTGTACATTGTTTTTGTGGGGAAAATAAAATATATTTGTTACCGTGTATTTGTGTGTTCTGAGTATAAAAACAATATTCTAAAATATTTTACAACACACTTATGTATGTACTGTCTGTAGTAATGTATGTGCTGTCTGTAGTAATGTATGTACTGTCTGTAGTAATGTATGTACTGTCTGTAGTAATGTATGTACTGTCTGTAGTAATATATGTACTGTCTGTAGTAAGTGTAACACTGAACAAAAAAAGGGCCTAAGTCATTATGATGAATGGAGAAGAAGTGTTTTCCATTCATCATAGTGTTTTACATTGAGCACATCAGTGTTCAACTGGTTCTTATAAATGTCTATTCATATGATGGTTTGTGTGTGTCATTTGAAAACAAAATACCATTTTGAGAAGAAATAACATTGTTTTGAATGTAAAGTTTAATTTTGCAGGAGAATTGAGGGGTTTTGCCCATTGTGTGTGTGTTTTTGGATTTGTGTGTAGAGTTCTGAGAGTATGAGGCATGCTTTCAGAAAATGTGTGTAAACAATCGAGAAAAACTGTAAAGGGACAGTACACTTTTTCTTCTTCTTCTTTGGTGTTTATTGGCGGTTGGCAAACCAGCTTAAAGGTGCATTACCTCCACCTGTTGGACTGGAGGGGGAGCAGGAGATTTGCAAGGAAATAAATAAAAAAATAAAAAAATAATAATAATAATCCAAAATGATATATATATACATACACATAGAAAAACAAGAAATCACAGGTTGGATTTGGGTCCACTATTGACTGGAATTAAATAATACTAAAATAAACAGATCCCTCCTCTAAACAGATAGATGGGTAGTTACCATGTTCAGCGGTGGAAGAAGTACCTCTATCACCAAAATGTACTTAAAGTATCAGAAGTAAAAGTACTCATTATACAGTACGACCCATTTCATGGTATATCCTGTATTATATATCAATGGATTATAATTATTAATGTGTACATTCTGGAGGATCGAACCTGGCAAAATAAAAAATAAATAAATGACTCGATTAATAAATAAATATGCCACTAAATATAGCAAAAATAATATCAAGAATAAATGTAGCCATTAATCAATTGATAAAATGTGACATAAATTGATAATTCTGTCATATTTATTTATATTTGTATTTATTCCCTTATTTATTTACTCCTTTTATTTATTCATTGATCTATTTTTACATTTATTTATTTATTTTGCATTATTATTTATTTATTTATTCCTGCACGATTTTCCTTTTGCATTTCACTCCTTATTTATTTCCCAAAACTTACTTACTGTAATGACTGTGTATGAGCCGTTCACCTATTTATTTCTGTATTTTCTTTATACATATACTTCAAACTAAAATACTTATGTAATAAGAAAATCCCTTAATTACAAAATTAAGTAAAATTCTTAAAAAATAAGTAAATAACTAAATTATAAAAATCATCAAATCCTTTATTACAGCATTAAGTGACATTCTTATAAAATTAACAAAATCCATCATTAGAAAAAAATGTAGTAAAAGTAAAATCCTGAATTATAAATTTGTGTAAATTTGTTAAGTACAACATCAAGAAAATTCCCAAAGTACAAAATTTGGTAAATTCCTTAAATACAAAAGTGAAATTCATAGAAATTAAGCACATTCTTTAAGTGCAAAATTAAGTAATCTCCTTATGTACAAAAATTAGCCAAATTCAACTGAAATCAAATTAAGTAAAATTCTTATGTAATAAGAAATTTCCTTAATTAAAACAATTAAGTAAAATTCTTAAATAAATAAGTAAATTACTTAATTATGAAAATTTGCAAAATTCTTGTTTACAGCATTAAGTGAAATTCTTATGAAATAAGCAAAATCCTTCATTAGAAAAAAAATTAGTAAAAGTAATATCTTCAATTACAAATTTTCCTTATGTACAAAATTAAGCAAAATTCTAATGAAATACTAAAATTCCTTCATCACACTATAAGCTGTTAATACTCTTATATTTTTGCTCCCATTTGTATTATTATGGTTATTTCATAAGCTAAATGTGGTCCTGCTCACAACAATAAATGAGCCATGTGAACCACAAGGCTAAAGTGAGCTCATAAAGTTCATGTGTCACTAACCAGATGAAACTGGTGTGAAAACAGCCTCTGGTTTTTAATACTCTACTTTGTTTGCTGGCTACATGACTTTGATTCATTCATTATAGATATTGTTGAATCACAAACACCAACAGATTGTCAACGTGGCAGCAGATGTGCTTCACCAACCCTGGATGTGCTCCAGATCTACAGATCCAACAGTCGGTGACATGTTTTTACTCTGATCTCAGGATGTCATTCTTCAGTTGTCTTCAGATTTGACCGGTAATACAGAGTTTAGAGGATATATATCAATGTTCTACATTTATCTTAATTTAATATAAAGCATTGTTCCCGATCGGCCTGGGTCGGACTCCGGTATTCCTGCTTTCAAGTCTAGTTTTCAATGACACTTTATGTTTGTGAGGTGTTTTTAGAGATCTACATCTTCAGGAGGAACCAATGGGCTACAAGAGACTAACACATTGTTGGTTTTCATGTTGAGAGTGAAACAAATGATAGTATATGATGTAATAGAATAGAAGCAGCCTTCTTGTTTAAAGGGAACATGCGTCTAAAATGAGCTGCTGCTGGGTTGTGTGTTATAAATCCATCTGGATGTGAGATGAGCTCCTTGGAGGTGCTACTCTGCTCCCTGAGCTCCTTCCTCTTCAGCTGCAGGAACACCCAGGTTATAATAATCCGGCTCAGCCTTCTCCCGTCTGCTCGGCCTCTGCCCCCTCTTGCCCTGGAGACACATGACAGCACACAGATGTGACTTCCTGCATCACTCCTCTCTCTTCACTTCAATAAGCACAGACTGAGTGCTTCATGTCAGTCAGCGGTCTGAACAACAGACGTGTGTCAGTACCTTATAGTAGAAGTAAAGGCCAATGTTCGCCAACAGCAGAATCAGCGGCAGGACGATGGCTCTGATGATGAAAGGCCTTAGATCTGATCAAACACATGGACAGTCATCACATCACATCACATGACATCATGAGTCCAACAGCTCCCATTAAACACAAACTGTAGTGACCTGAAATCTAAAAGCACTTCTTCAATCCTCTTTATGTGAATCCAGGCTCTGAGGACGGAGACTGTTCTTTGTTGGACAGATTAGAAAGTCCTCTGAGATTAATCTGTAGAAATACAACTGACGTGACTTTAGAGAGACTTTTATATGTTTACAACCAAACATGCTCCGTCCTCCAGCAGACTGTTTGCTGTTGACATTCATCCACTTTGTACAAGTGTGGTTACTATATGACATGTGGAACACAATGACAGTAGTCACAGTGTCATTCCACAAACAACAACATGCACAGACTTATTATGACTGAACATGTCATAACCCTTAAAGCACTTAGATGAAGTACTACTAGTACTACTTAAATGAAGTACTACTAGTACTACATCTCTCTTTAATCGGTTGTGAGCAGACGTCCTAAAGTGACGTCATCTCCATGTAGAATAAACCTCTAATTTATATTCATGTTTTAATCCCTATGATCTCTGAAGGCTCCGACAAAATTCATCAAACTGAAATAAAAGAAATTCCTTAATTACAAAATTAAGTAAAATTCCTGTGAAATAATAAAATTCCTGAAGTACAAAATTAAGTAAAGTTCTTATGAAATAAGAAAAGTCCTTAATTATTAAAATAAGCCCAATCCTTGATTAGAGAATGAAAGCTTCTCTGTTGTCAGCTGATCATTTCCACATTTTCCAAACCTGCATGTAAACAGTCAGTTTACCTGCGACGGTGAGAGAGATCAGACGGCTCTCAGAGAAGAAGTCGTGAGAAAAAACATAGACGTGATAAACACATCTGTAGCTTCCTTGGTGGGCGGGCTCTGCAGCAGGAAACAGGAAGTGGGCGGAGTGATTGACAGCTGGCAGGTAGTAGTTGAGTGCTGAGGTGGAGGAGGTGAAGGTGAGATGGAAGGAGCCTCCTGGGTACTGTGGCTGGACGGAGCAGCTGATGGTGAAGGTGGAGTCCCTGAGCACGTGAAACCCCTGCTGCTGGGCCTCGGAGACCCGGTCCACGGAGGAGGACCCAGAGATGTTGGGCTGAAGCAGCAGGTCTGTAAACACAGAGAGATGATTGGCTGAGAGCCGGAGCACGTTCAGTCTGAAAACAGCGTGCACTGGTTTGCTACGGTTTCTGGGTTGAACGGCGTGTTTCCTGGAAATGGTGCTCAACAGGCTTTGAGGTGCGTTTCCTCTCATTGGTGGGTGTGTCAGAGGTGTTACCCAATCAGCAGCGACGTGCACGAACCCCGCCGTATTATAAAGGCAGTGCATTAGCGTAGCACAACAGAGTGTTCAATGCACCGCCGTTTACGTTTCATTTTTGTTGAACCTCCGTTCAACAAAGTGGACCTGATCTTGTGTCTCCTCGTCTCTTTGATCCTCGATGCTCCGGCTTGTGATCCAGAAATCGATCTCAGCGCTCCATCTTGAAGGACATCCCAAATCCTAAAATGCATCTGGAGGAGCGAGAAGGCTCGCCGAAGGAGCTATGAGCGACGATACATCCGTGTATACTTTGCGTAAGTCTTCTCGGCGTATGGCGTTCCTCATTACGGATATCCACAACTGAATTATGACTAGTCGTAACTCCAGTTTCAGATATCTACAATTTAATTCTGACTAGTCACAATGAGGTTATAGATACAGCGGGTAAAATAAGTATTGAACACGTCACCATTTTTCTCAGTAAATATATTTCCAAAGGTGCTATTGACATGCAATTTTCACCAGATGTTGGTAACAACCCAAGTAATCTATACATACAAAGAAACCAAAACAAATACGTTCAGAAATTAAGTCATGTGTAATAATGTGGAATGACACAGGGAAAAAGTATTGAACACGCTTACTGATATATATTTAATACTTTGTACAAAAGCCTTTGTTGGTAATGACAGCTTCAAGACGCCTCCTGTATGGAGAAACAAGTCGTATGCATTGCTCAGGTTTGTTTTGGTTTCTTTGTATGTATAGATTACTTGGGTTGTTACCAACATCTGGTGAAAATTGCATGTCAATAACACCTTTGGAAATATATTTACTGAGAAAAATGGTGACGTGTTCAATACTTATTTTACCCGCTGTATCTGTAACTGTTATTAAGGATAGTCAGAACTGAATTACAGATATCTCTAAATGTCATTTGGACTAGTCACAATGAGGTTATAGATATCTGGAATAAGAACTCTGACTAGTCACAATGTGATTACGACTAGTCAGAATGTAGTTGTAGATATCTCTAATGTTAATTCTTGATAGTCAAGCTGAGCTATTAAATGTTAAAACAGCTCTCCATACACTTCTCTACACTTTAGGATGTCATTGTCCTGGATAACTTTACAGTTCAGTCCAATGGAAACCACCGACTGTCACTGTGACGGAGGAAGGAACATACTGGAAACATTACTGTCATAGATGATGTCATAGATGATGTCACTGATGGGCTTACCTGAGCAGGTGAGATTCAGGATGGAGTTAGAGTAATCTGATGTTGCACACTCCCTCAGAGCAGATCCAGACTGAACACAGTCAGACCTGATCCTCCACATAGATCTCTGTGAGGACTCCTCTCTCCGTTCTACAGAAACAGCAGAGCCACAGTCCAAGTCTCTGCAGGCAGCAGCTGCTTCCTTCAGGTTCCAGCCAGAGCCCCTCACTGGTCTCCAGTCTCCCTGATGTTTCAGCTCCAGTGTTCCTGCACAGCGACTGTCTCCTCCCACCAACCTGACAGGCTCTGAACAGAAACAAGAGAGTCGTCAGTAAAAGAATAAAGTGAGTTTCATTAGAACAGAAATGAACCAGATCAGAGCTGCAGCTCCTCTTCTACCTGAGCAGGTGAGTCCAACAGCTTTGCCAGGTGAGCAGGTGTTTCTATCTGAGCCTGAGCTTCTACAGTCCAGGAGAGCAGACTCAGTTCCTCCACACTGGAACTCTTTGGTCCACATTGAAGTCTCCACGTCTCCATAGAGCGCCCCCTGGAGGACTGAAGGAGCCCCACAGCCAAGCTCCCTACAGACCACCTCAGCATCCTGCTGGTCAAAGTCAGCTTCACACACTGAGGACCACCACTGGTTAGAGTGGTTAGTCTTCACCTCCAGTCTGCCTGAGCACAGACTAGTCCCATTCACCAGCCTGACAGAGTCTGGAGAGATGATAGAAGATGAAATAGAGAGAGATAAAAGACACCAGACACTCAATAAAAAGATGTCATTAACAACAATTCAGTGATTCCAACTGGAGGAGTTCAGAGCGGTCCCTGCCATCGATTATCTAGCAGCACACAGCCTCTTCTCAAGCCTCAGGGCCCTATTTTAACCTTTACATGATATTTTAGCAGATAATTATTAAATAATGTTTATAATAAAGTAGTTTTAGATAGATTTTGAGGTAAATATTGGGGTAATTTGGCAGTAATTCTAAAGAAGTATCAAATAGGTTACTTGCTTATTATCACCTAATCACCATGGACGTTGCGGAGCTGTAAAATGAAGTGTTAGCCAACGTAGTGCTATGATGTTGGATGTTACAGGGACTGTGATAAATGTTAATTGCATTAAAAAGTAACTTATTTTACTCAGATTTTATGCATATGATGTTGTGTTCTTTATACTATGACAGTTTTCCTAAAAATAAATAAAATTAAATTAAATATATGGTGATATAGTGAATGATAACCCCTGTATCATGATACGCATCATATCACCAGATTCTTTCCAATACACAGCCCTGATGTAATAGAATAAATCCAGCCTTCTGGTTTAAAGGGAACATTCATATAAAATGAGCTGCTGGTGGGTGAATATAGAATTTAGTTAAAATAACACACAAATTGATGAAATAGAAATGTGAACAGAGACACCTGTGACGTATCAAAGAGGCCACATGTCATATTTAATTGATGTGGCTTTAAAATGACGGCTCTGAGGAGAGGAGGTCTCATTTTGTTAAAAGCCTGTTGCCTCAACTCCTCTCTCCTCGCGTCTCTTCCTCGCCTCCTCAGCTCACATCTCTGGTGGGCGGGACTAAGACGCGAGGAGAGGAGGCGAGGAAAGGAATGGAGGATGTAGGAACTGTGAAATGGGAAAGGCCTCCAGACAGACAGGTGTGTCCTGTCAGGTGAAGCTCAGCAGTCTGTGGAGAGTTTGAAGCTTTCAGAAACAAGCCCACTTCTATGACAAACTGTTTAAACATTTAATAGCTGGACAGCAGATTCATCAGAGATATCTGCAGCGCTGTTTAGACTAGTCATAACTCTAATTCTATACATCTCTAATTACATTTAGACTAGTACGATTAAAACTACTTTTACCATTCATGTGTATGAGGTTCCTCATTACGGATATCTACAATTTAATTCTGACTAGTCATAATGAGGTTATAGATATCTGGAATAAGAACTCTGACTAGTCACAATGTGATTACGACTAGTCAGAATGTAGTTGTAGATATCTCTAATGTTAATTCTTGATAGTCAAGCTGAGCTATTAAATGTTAAAACAGCTCTCCATACACTTCTCTACACTTTAGGATGTCATTGTCCTGGATAACTTTACAGTTCAGTCCAATGGAAACCACCGACTGTCACTGTGACGGAGGAAGGAACATACTGGAAACATTACTGTCATAGATGATGTCATAGATGATGTCACTGATGGGCTTACCTGAGCAGGTGAGATTCAGGATGGAGTTAGAGGAACCTGATGTTGCACACTCCCTCAGAGTAGATCCAGACTGAACACAGTCAGACACGATCCTCCAGACAGATCTGTATGAGGACTCCTCTCTCTGTTCTACAGAAACAGCAGAGCCACAGTCCAAGTCTCTGCAGGCAGCTGCTGCTTCCTTCAGGGTCCAGAGATAGTCATAGTCAACCACTGGTCTCCAGTCTCCCTGATGTTTCAGCTCCAGTGTTCCTGCACAGCGACTGTCTCCTCCCACCAACCTGACGGACTCTGAACAGAAACAAGAGAGTCGTCAGTAAAAGAAGTGAATTTAAGAAAAGATTAAACTGAGACTTGACTTTATTTCTTTATTTCTCTTTTTTTATTTACCTGTTGAGTTGTGATTTTCTTCAGCCTGGAGTCCTGTAGAAATACACAAATATTTATTGTTTAAGTATATTTATGGAGACGTGACGGAGCCGCTGGCGGGGTGCCTTGAGACCGGCCGTCAGTCATGTGAGATAAAAGCTGTTAATATGTCACTTTATTTAGTTTTAATATGTATTAATGCGAGAAAGTAAACTTAGATTCCCAATATGTGTTCAGTTTATCCAAATAACGCCTGTTTGGAAATGTCTTGCAACGGTTTTGGAGATGTGACGGAGCCGCTGGCAGGGTGCCTTGAGACCGGCCCGGCCATCAGTCATGTGATGCGTCTTGCTTGAGTATACTTCAGTGTTTACAGTCTGCAAACTTAATCCTTCATTTAGTCGGCAGTACGCAGAACAATAAGTGAATCTTTCAGTATTTCATGATTGTGGATTCAGTACATAGCGGTGCTAATTTCAGGATCTACTCCAGTCCGCTGTGCACTAATAAAGGCGGTGTGGTAAATTATGTCATGAAAGCAGAATAAAGTGTGTATAAGATTATTATTTATTATTTAAAAAAGTTATATCAAAGAATGTAAACACAAAGGCAAACGGTAACATTTATTCATGCTAAACTTGCAAATAAACACATTTTACTAAAAAGTGTTTAGTATTTCTCAATTCTCAGTGACTTCAAGAATAACAAGTTGAAGTTATACAAAAAATAACAATGCTGCCTGTTATATAAATAATTTGTTATTTATGGCCAGCTGCCTTTTTATTTCTCAGAAACTTAAATAAATAAAATGTGCACAAAACAACACTGCAAAACTGGTATTTTGTGTGATTCTTCAACTAATCACACAATAATGCTTGTCACAACTTTGACTTGGTGTTTATTATCCATCAGTAGCAATATCTAGGTTCTTTTGTAGATTAAAACTACTAAAAATCGGCCCAATGGCATCACGTGACGGACACGGGTGTTGCAGTACCGCCGTTTGGCCACTACAAACCAACGACGGTACGTTTTTTTACAATTTTCGTATGCTATTTCATTATTAAATTCACTTTGATTCACCATCAATTTTCATAAAACTGCCAATATTCAGCCTTTCTAGTTCATTGCGCTGGTTAGCATTATAGCTAGGCTAATGTTAGCGTTTAGCAGACACCTGGAACGTCTGGAAGGGTATAGCCAAACAGAGGCAGAGTAGAGGCGGGCATACTGAGTCGGACTGGACTTTGACTATGTTGGTGCCTTGGCCTCCAGGAACTAGCCCTGTAGCTTTCAGCCTCCTTGCCCAAGGTGCTTTGTAGATATGGCCTCTGTCCACTCGGCATACCCGAGGCTCTGCAGTAAGGTATGTGAAGTGGACAAATCAAGTCCACTTCACATACCTTACTGCAGAGCCTCAGGTATGCCGAGTGGACCTTGTCCAATGGCAATACCTCGGCCAATCGTAGCGACTTGGAATTGGATTTCTGTCTCTCAGAGTGTTTTGATCCATTTTATCAATTTTCTCTGATTTACTTCGAACTTGGCACACGGGAAGCTCCGCCTCCAGGAAAGGAACAAATCAATGGTTTTGGAAATATAAACACTGACAATGTCAATGTTAATGTATTACCAGTGGACACGTTGACCTTTCTTGACCTTTAACCAGTTAAGGACATATTTTGGGCATCGTCCGATGTCAATACCCGAATGATTAAGGACAACCCCGTTCAATGGCAATACCCAAAGAGCCTGCCATCTGGTGGACAGATGAAGGGTTGCGCTGAGAGCGCAGACAATTCGGGAAAACTTTGTAATATCATAACTCCGGGGGGGGAAAGGGCCAGAGCTCCAGTTTTCGGCCCCCTCGATCATCTTAAAATGTAGTTAATTTAATAATGATAATAATAATAATTTGGATTTATATAGCGCCTTTCAAGAAACCCAAGGACGCCTCAACATAGACATAAACAAACACAACAAATGGAACATAACAGTAGCTAGGGGCCATAGGCCTTGGTGAAGACGTGGGTTTTGAGAAGTCTTTTGAAGCTGTCAGCTCGATGTATAACAGCCAGCCCGCCGCCACGACCCATGGAGCGAGGCTTCTGTATGTAGACATATCCAGGGGGAGTGGCTTGATTAAGTGCCATGAAATCCTGCTGATTTTGCAAAGTCTCTGTTAGGCAGAGAAAGTCGATTTTCCTGTCAGTGATGATATCATGGATGAGTAGTGCTTTATTGTTAATTGAGCGAGCAATCTGCAGCATAAATGTTGCACTGTTGTAGTGAATGCTGGGGAATTTAGAGCCCTTTCCTTGATTTTTAGGACCCCGTCTATGTACGTATGTCTATATATATGTCTCTATATATATATGTATATGTCTATTATATACATGTCTGAGTATACATGTCTATATATATATATGTCTATATATACATGTCAATGTATATATGTCTATGTATACATGTCTAAGTATGCATGTCTCTATATACACAGTATATGTCTATGTATACATGTCTATATATATCTATGTATATATGTCTGTGTATACATGTCTATGTGTATATATATATATACATATATATATATATGTATATATATATATATGTCTGTGGTCTCTCCTGTTTTTGTCCTCAGTGATGAATACGTTGGGTTTCCTGTAGCTGCTTCACAATAAAAGTCCACTGTGTTGGTCCAGTTGAGGTGTTTTAATGTGAAGCAGCAGCAGCAGGAATTGTTGTGTTAGCATTAGCAGTAAGTCTATGCAGCTCAGATCCGGCTGTAGGAGAGTGAACAGGAGACAGTGAGGCTGATATCAATCAGAGCAGCTTACAAACAGCATCACTGATAACGTGCTGCATCGTTTCCTCTCAATGTGTCATGAGTCTGAATCTATGGCGGACTCAGTCACTAACCATGAAGCCCACCGCCCAGAGAGATCATTACTGAGTACACATACGGCTACACTGACTACAGCAATAACAACTGACTAAAGGTAGAATCAAACACTTGGTTTGATTTGGTGAAAATATTAAAGATTATAACCAGGGCTGTCAAAGTTAATGTGTTAAAGCAAAAATGTTTTAGTGCCATTCATTTCTTTAATGCATTAACACAACTTGTGATTTTAAGGTTGTAGCGGCTCAGTTTTAAAGCTGGAGTGAAGATACAGGTATCATATGAGACTAGAACACATAAGGAAAAGGCATGTCCGTTTTCAAAGGGGGCCCTTATCCCTTAACTTATTTATTTCTGTATTCTTTTCTTTATACATTTCTACTTCATTATGAAAATTAGGAAAATATTCTGGAATATATTTGTCATTGTTTTGTGTTGTTAATTGATTTGCAATAATAAATATATAGATACATTTGCATAAAGCAGCATATTTGTCCACTCCCATGTTGATAAGAGGATTAAATACCTGACAAATCTCCCTTTAAGGTTAATTTAGAACAGATATAAAAATGTGTGATTAATCATGATTAACTATTTTAATTGATTGACAGCCCTAGTATTTATGTATTCATTTTATTAACATTTAAATGTATCTATTTATCTTTGCATTTATTTTCTTTTTATTTTAAATTAATAAATTAATTTAAACATCATTAAATTGTATTTATTTATTTTCCCTTTGTATTTTCTTCCTTATTTATTTCCCCCAACTTATATATTGCTGTTTTCTTTTCTTTATACATTTATACTTCATTATGAAAATTAGGACAATATTCTGGACAATATCTGTCATTGTTTTGTGTTGTTAATTGATTTGCAATAATAAATATATCGATACATTTGCATAAAGCAGCATATTTGTCCACTCCCATGCTGATAAGAGTGTTAAATAGTTGACAATTCTCCCTTTAAGGTTAATTTAGAACAGATATAAAAATGTGTGATTAATCATGATTAACTATTTTAATCGATTGACAGCCTTGGTATTTATGTATTAATTTTATTAACATTTATATTTATTTATATATAAAAATATATAACATATAATATATATAAAAGTGTGTGATTAAAACTAAATAACCATGTATGTTTTTTTGGACAGAGCCATGCTAGGTGTTTCCCCCTGTTTCCACTCTTTATGCTAAGCTAAGCTAACCATGTCCTGACGCCAAATGTTGAACTCTGCCTTTAATATTCTACAACAGCACTTTTCTTATTGCATTCAACACACACACACACACACACACACACACACACACACACACACACACACACACACACACACACACACACACACACGCACATACACAAACTTGTTTTCCTCCCTTGTGGGGTCGCAATGTTTTTGCCCAGTTGTGGGGTCCACCCTTTCCAGCGGTTCTACACCTCTGTAAAAAACATCAGGCCAGATCATCTTCTCCAGTGACGTCTAATCGTTCAGCTGAGGTGACCTCTTATCAGTTGATAAAAACCCGTTAATTTAAACAAACTTCAGGCAACTTGGAAGCATCAAAATATCAGCGATCAGTTAACAGGAAATCCAGAAATCATGACGCTTAATGTCAGTAAAATGCACGCAGCGCGTTCCCGTTCTCTCTGTGACAGTTTAACCCAGACTACTGGCTTCAGGGCCAGATCCGGCCCCCGAAATAATTTGATAAGACCGCCGTTATAATAACAGTAATAATGAATTTTGTTCATATAGAACACTTATAGCGCAATTTATGCTTCCCATAAACATTAAAACAATCATAATACAACCTTAAAACATTTTACACAAAAGAACCATTAAAAGTGTTAAAATAGGATAAATAAAATTAAAGACTGAACATTTAGAGACCAAGTTTAAAACACAGATATATAAAAATGTGCTATTAATCATGATTAACTATTTTAATCTATTGAAAGTCGTAGTATTTATGTATTCATTTTATTAACATTTAAATGTATTTATTTATTTTCTATTTATTTTAAATTAATAAATTAATTTATAAATTATTAAATTGTATTTATTTATTTATTTTCCCTTTGCAATTTCTTCACTATTTAATTCCCAAAACGTATTTATTTATGTTTTCTTTTCTTTATACATTTCTACTTCATTATGAAAATAAGTACAATATTCTGGATAATATCTGTCATTGTTTTGTGTTGTTAATTAATTTACAATAAAAAATATATAAATACATTTGCATAAAGCAGCATATTTGTCCACTCCCATGTTGATAAGAGGATTAAATACTGACAAATCTCCCTTTAGTTAATTTTGAACAGATAGAAAAATGTGTGATTAATCATGATTAACTATTTTAATTGATTGACAGTCCTAGTATTTATGTATTCATTTTATTGACATTTAAATTGATATATTTATTTTTGCATTTATTTTCTATTATTTTAAATTAATAAATTAATTTATAAATAATTAAATTGTATTTATTTATTTTCCCTTTGCATTTTCTTCCTTATTTATCTCCCCAAGTTTATATATTGCTGTATTCTTTTCTTTATACATTTCTACTTCATTATGAAAATTAGTACAATATTCTGGACAATATCTGTCATTGTTTTTCAATAATGTATATATATATATATATAAATAAATACATTTACATAAAGCAGCATATTTGTCCACTCCCATGTTGATAAGAGTATTAAATACTTGACAAATCTCCCTTTAAGGTTCAATTTGAACGGATATAAAAATGTGTGATTAATTTGTGATTAATCCAGATTAACTATTTTAATCAATTTGAATGTGTACGGTTTTACAGCATCCATGTTCCCTGTTTGCCTTTTCTTCCTTTGAGTGTGTAGGTGATGTGATCTGATGTGTGTGGAGGTGATCAGTGTCGGTGCAGCTGCGTAGGGCCACACAAATCCTTTTTTCCTTTAAATTAGGAAATAAATATGCTGCTTTATGCAAATGTATGAATATATTTATTATTGGAAATCACATCTTACTAGTACGTACTGCTAGTATAGTATGAGGTTGTACTGCTAGTATAGTATGAGGTTGTACTGCTAGTATAGTATGAGGTTGTACTACTAGTATAGTATGAGGTTGTACTGCTAGTATAGTATGATATGAGGGTGTGTGTGATCAGGTGGTTCTTTGATTTAATGATCAATATAAAGGTGTGAATAATAACACATGATGTGTAAAGCAGAGTCCTACCTGAGCTCCACAGCAGCAGCAGCAGCAGCAGCACCAACAGGTGATCCATGACGTCCAGGTAGACCGTCTCTCTGCTCTGTGTGTGCTGTCCTCACTGGAAGAGCTGCAGCTTCACTCATCATTTACTCTTCTTTAGTTTTACACATGATATTTATCCTCCTCTGACCTGCGTGTCTGAGGAACTGATGTGTTGATAAGAAGCTGTTGACAGATTACTAATTTTAGCACTGTGGTTTCTGTTACCGTGACAACCAGGGCAGGCTGAGATGCTGCTGTCAGATTAATGCTGTCAGAGAGATCTTATCATTTCCAGGTAAATTGTAAATCGTTCAGAGCAGACTGAACTACAGCTGCAACTAACCATTATACCAATAGTTGATGAACCTGTCCGTTCTGTTATTCATGGAATCAATCAGTGAGGAAGGGAAACATCAGGAAACAGTGAAACATGTGCAGCACAGTCTGTCAGAGTCTAAGGTGACGTCTTTAAATGTCTTGTTTAGTCCGTCCAACAGTCCAAAAGTCTCTTCAGAGCTGTCGATACTACAAATACATGTAGGCATTAATTAATTGATAAAATGTCACATAAAAGATCTTTATTTATTTACCTTTGTGTTAATTCGCTACTCTTCTATTTAATTTTTGTCTTTTATATATTTATTTAATTAGTAAACTTTTAATTTTATTTTTGCATTTAATATTTTTATTTTAAATACATTTTTTGAATTTATTTATTCATTATTAAATTGTATGTATTTATTTGTGTATTTATATATTTATTTCTGCATGATTCTTTCTTTTTGCAGACCCACATTCATTTACCAAATTTATTTCTATATTATTATTCTGTTTTAAAATGATGCAGTGGGTGAAGTTACACTTTAATAGGAGCACTGGGGTGTCAGGTGTGACTGTGTGGCATGGTGGTGGTTTACATCTCAGGTCAGGACCGGCTCTGTATGCAAACCTTTTAGAAAAAAAGAAAACGTGGGTGGCCGGCCACATGAACTGAGACATTTACTGATCTAAACTAACTATTAGCTAATATTGGAGAGAATTGTATGTAGGCCGCATCACTGAGTAAATCTCTCTCAGTTTACATGTCTATGTGTTTAGAAGGAGAAAGAGAGCATGCTAGACCCGGCAGCTCACGGTTTTGTTCCCGTAGTCCAAAGGTACTCGGTCCGAAGATACCCGAGGGCCGAGCACCAAAGCAGCAATGAAACAGACCAACGTTTCATATGCTATTTCATTATTAAAGACACTTTGATTCAACATCAATTTTCATAAAACTGCCAATATTCGGGCCTTTCTAGTTCATTGCTCTGGTTAGCATTATACAAACGTTAAAACAATGTTCATAGTGTGTGAGAAAAGAATCTTTTATAGATGTTAGCGTTTAGCAGACGTCTGGAAGGTGTCACAGCCCGGCTCTAGAGCTGTGACCAAAACGGGAGACACGCAGGTATACTGAATAAATAAAGAGATTTATTAACCTAAAACTGTAAAAAGTCAAAAGAATGTCTGGGAGGAGTCTGTAGAGTCAGTAGTGTAGGGAGGGGATGTGTGAAATTGTGCTGCATGGATGTTGTGCTGTAAAACAAAGACAAAGAACCAAAACCATTTAACAAAGGGGAAATGTGCATGAGGAGGTCTGCCGGACCCAGACTGCTGCAGGCTCTGGCTTTAAGCAGGTAGCTCATCTGGCCCAGGTGTGTCTCATGCTGCTGATTAGCCTCATCAGGTCTGCAGCCCTGATGAGAGAAAGCAAACACAGTACAAGATCCAAACACAGAGGGGCCGTCACAAAGGGTATAGCCAAACAGAGCAGAGTAGGGTCGGGCACACTGGGTCGGCTCGCCCAGCGAGTCATGAAATCTCCCATAGAACTATATACATAGACGCCGCATTGGACGCTTCAGGCCGTTGCGGCGATACGTCAACGTAGCCTTTATGGACCTGGCCAGACTGGCCTGTAACCCTGTACTAGTGAACGGGGGAGCTGCCGTTTTTCTGGATAAAAAGCACTATAACGTCTACATTCCTCAACCGATTTCAACCAGTCGTTATTATATTAAAGGGTTTATGATGTACGAGGAGTAGAAAAATAAAGTTTAGTCTCCAGTTACTTAGAATCTGGATAGTTCATCTCTAATCGCTGCTAGACGCTCAGGAGACGAGTGTGCACCGTAGGCTGACATGAACTGAATTACTGACCTGATAGAAAATAATTCATTTATCAGAAGGAACTGTTAAAACTCACGTTTGTCCAGTATGGCTTTGACTTACTTTCCCTCTTTAAGGTTAATACTTGTAGAGATGTCCCTGTATAATATAATATAATATAATGAAGTGTAATGTAATGTAATATAATGTAATGTAATATAATGAAATGTCATCCTCCGTTTCAGCAATCATGCTTTCAATCTATAGGCTATCCCTAACACTGCTACTTATTGTGTTTGAGTCTCTTTGTGGTTGTTTTATAACTTATTGTGGTTGTTTTATAACTTATTGTGGTTGTTTTGAGTGTCTTTGAGGTTGTTTTGAGTGTCTTTGTCGCAGCCTTTGCGTTTGTTAAATTCTGTCCGTTAAAGATGATCTTTACAGACGGTGAACTCTAGTAGTAGTCGTTAACTCTTCTGAGCTGCGTGTCTGAGGAACTGATGTGTTGATAAGAAGCTGTTGACAGATTACTAATTTTAGCACTGTGGTTTCTGTTACCGTGACAACCAGGGCAGGCTGAGATGCTGCTGTCAGATTAATGCTCTCAGAGTGTTCTTATCGTTTCCAGGTTAAATGAGTCGACCTCAGCAGAGAGTCGTTCAGAGCAGACTGAACTACAGCTGCAACTAACTGTTATACCAATAGTTGATGAATCTGTCCGTTCTGTTATTCATGGAATCAATCAGTGAGGAAGGGAAACATCAGGAAACAGTGAAACATGTGCAGCACAGTCTGTCAGAGTCTAAGGTGATGTCTTTCGACATGGTGCAGGAGGATATTTTAGTGTTTCAGTGGGTCTGAAGCTGTGAATAAAAACTTGATGTTGGTGTGTGTGATCAGTTTGTTCTCTGATTTAAAGATCAATATAAAGGTGTGAATAATAACGTTTAAAGCAGAGTCCTACCTGAGCTCCACAGCAGCAGCAGGTGATCCACGACGTCCAGGTAGACCGTCTGTCTGCTCTGTGTGTGCTGTCCTCACTGGAAGAGCTGCAGCTTCACTCATCATTTACTTCTCTTTAGTTTTACAGTGAAGACTCCTCATCTGACTGAGTCTCTGTCACACGATCAGGTCCTTCTGTCGGCCGTGTTTACAGTTTGACCAGTGGATCAGACATTGTTTTTGCCTTTTTACTTATTTATTTTTTTATTTTTATTTTACCTTTGTTTCCAAATGACTCCCCCTTTTTTTGTTTCATTTGTATGTGATGTGAAAATGTGATGTCTGTGATGTGTTTGGGGGTGAAATGTCCCTTTAGTGGCTGGTTGTGACTTCCTGTTTGTCCTGCAGATGGCAGAAACTGCCCATTTTTAGCACCTCAGCAGCAGCAACACCATTTAAAGTTTGTCTCGTCCAGCCTGTAATATGTTGACAATATACCGGCAAAAGCCAAAATTAACTCCCAGACACCAGGAGTCCAAAATCAACATCATGGCACTTTGTGATGAAAATGCTTTGTGTGTTTTGTAAAGAAAAAGAACATTACAATAGATTGTTTATAACACCATATTTTGAACACATTCATATTGTACCATAAAGGAGAGGGTGGGACCATATTTCCATCTACAGTATGATGATGAAACGAGAGATTGATTGAAAGAAAGCCTCTGTAGAAAAGTCTGACATTCTAAAACATTCTTCACGTGTGTACAACGGCGACGGGATCATCCCCACGCTGATTTTATCGAGACAGAATCTTAATGAGCTGCTGAAGTCAGTTTAAATGCAGGAGACGGGTCGATATGAAAAACTCAATCTCAACATGTTCACCTTTTGGAGAAAAAAAATGTGCATGCAATATAATGAGGCTGCACACTGACGCCTGCATGACACTCTGTAATATAAATGTCATGCAGAAGGGCAGCGGCGGAGGAAAAGGGCAAAGCATTTTCCTAATTGCGGCAATTTGGACGAGTAACCTTAAGATTTGCAATCCCACCCTGTTAGACGGTAAACTGTTTTAGGAAATAAGACAACATTCTCTCTGACAATTACTAATTCTGCTAACCATAGTCAAATTAGTTTGGGGAAGAATGGTGTGTCTTGGTTCTTTGAAGGATTACAGTTATTATTGATAATGTGTAGCCGTCACAAGTGTTTGACAAAGACAGAATCTTAATAAGTTGCTGAAGTGGAAAACCAGACAACTGATCAATAAATAATCAAAAGCACATCACACATATCTTTCAAATTGAATACTTCATTTATAAAGAAATCTATAGATCACATAATGAGGCACTACCTGATCCTAAAACCGTAAGCATTTTTGGGATGAAAACTTTACAGCGTGAAGCAGGATGTCTCCGTGCTGCAGAAACAAGACCCAAACAGGAGAGTTAAAGACCTCAGACTAATGCTGAGCACATCCAGAATAACAAATAAGAGTTTACTGCTGCAGGCTGGGGAGCTTTTCATAGTTTGACATCGTGTCCTGTGGAAAAACAACACAATACCCTCATGGACGGGTTATGAGACGATGGGCTCAATTTAATGAAAGGAAAATTTTCAAGATAAAAACACACACTAACCTGCATGTGTTTGTGTATACAGTATAGCTCTAAGACCATATCATGGCAATGCGTAACAAAATTTAGTATGAATGCACCTTCAGAAAGCTGTGATGGCCGAGTGGTTAAGGTGTTGGATTTGAAATCCAATGGGGAATCCCCGCGTAGGTTCAAATCCTGCTCACAGCGTCGATCTCTTTGGTTAATATAATGAAGTAATCAACTGTTGCTATAAGCACTATAAATATGGGTCATTACATTGTGAAACTTGAAAGCAACACGTTCTAACATGTAAAACTGAATGAAACGTCATGTTTTGAACACACAAAGAAGGGCTTCTTTAGGTTTAGGCAACAAAACTACAAGTTCTTTAGGTTTAGGTAACAAAACTACAAGTTCTTTAGGTTTAGGCAACAAAACTACAACTTCTTTAGGTTTAGGTAACAAAACTACAAGTTCTTTAGGTTTAGGCAACAAAACTACAACTTCTTTAGGTTTAGGTAACAAAACTACAACTTCTTTAGGTTTAGGCAACAAAACGACAACTTATTTAGGTTTAGGTAACAAAACTACAACTTCTTTAGGTTTAGGCAACAAAACTACAACTTCTTTAGGTTTAGGCAACAAAACTACAACTTCTTTAAGATAAGGCAAAAAAAACAAAACAATTACGTTTAGGGAAAAACATTGTGTTTTGGGTTAGAATAACTACAAAAACAACAACACATTGTCGGTTTCACACAAGATGTGAACTCTGGTCTCCTGGGTGAAAACACTGTGGTTTGAGTCCTATCCATCTTCCCCTTATGGAGTTTCACGTTGTCTAAACTACAACACATGACCTCCGCTTCTGCTTCTGTCATAATTACTACGACCACTAGAGGTCACTGTTGTCTTGTTTTTTACCTTCTTTCGGTGATCTTCCATGTGAATAGATGATAAATCCTACTAGTGGGTGTAGTAGGCCCCTATTGACCCACATCTATGGGGCTTATAGCGACCGATAGTGCCTATGTAACAGCCTGACAACATTCTAATCGGCTGAAATCTACAATGAAAGCTGATATTAAATTAATCTTCTCATTGAGTTACTAATATAGAGAAAATGATATGTAGTAGCTGTGATGGCCGAGTGGTTAAGGCGTTGGATTCAAAATGGGGTTTCCCCGCGTAGGTTCAAATCCTGCTCACAGCGTTGATCTAGAGATAAAATTAATAAATAAAATTAACCTATTTTTCAGACTTTTTTTTTCTGACATTTTCCAGATACTTTTCTAACATTTTTCAGACTTTTTTAAGGACATTTTTCAGAGTTTTCATTTTGGAAAATTTTCATAATTTTCTTTTACAGACATTTTTCAGACTTTTTTTTGTACGTTTTTCATATATTTTTTTTTTTTGTAAATTTAATTAATTAATTAACCAGCGAGGCTAGCGGTTCGATCACTGGCTCCTACTGTCCGCATGTCGAAGTGTCCTTGAGGGAGACGCTGAACCCCAAGTTGCTCCCCGGGCTCTTGAAAGCAGCCCACTGCTCCTAAATGTTAGGATGGGTTAAATGCAGAGGTCAAATGTCATGTATGTACCTGTATGTATATGACAAATGTAATAAAGTTTGAATGTTTGTTTTTTTAAGTGACCCAGCAGGCGATGGGAGGGAGAATGAGGGGAGGTACCACCCCCCTTGTTAACCTGCTGTTAACCAGTTGTTTAGTTGAATATGTCAGTCTAGTGTGCCTGACTCATTGATCCTTTATCTGATTGAGGTTTGTGCAAGTTAGAATCTATGGCCCCGACCATGGCTCTGAAACACCAGTAGCCTAACTGAGCTGTGTATTGATAAATCCATGGCTCTGTCCGTGGTGCTGTCCGTTGTAAATTCAACTTTTTCTGTGAGTCAGTTTCGTGTTGGATCTATAATATTCACTGAACTGTAGAACCGGGGTATTAAAAACATACAGAACCAAAAGAGTCGTTCATGGAGCGGTTCGCTAGTTGAGAATGAACGAAATGAACCGGGTCCATCCCCTCTGTTAAAAATTAACAAATCACCTGCTGCATTTACTGGTTTTAAATGTTCTTATGTGACAAACCTGCAGGCTGACAGCTGTGTAATAATTAATAAAGTAAGCTCTTTCAAACTGTAAGGTTTAGATTGTTTAATATAATTAAGTCCACAGAGACCACAGCCTTATATAGCTGTTGGGCAGTGGAGAAGTCCACAGAATGTATTATTATATCTTGTTAGAGGGGGTTGCTTTTCCATAGAGAGCTTCTTTGTTTTCTCAGAAAGGGAGATGCTCTCCATCATTTATGATTTACTGAATTAAATATACAATTGCAAGGTCAAACTGATGGCTGCGAAATTCAAACTAGATAGAAACTTTTTTTTTTTAAAAACAAAGAATACCAGCTGAACAGTGGCAGTGAAGTTAGGAATATGTTGAATATAAACCAGCGTGGTCTGTGTTCACTCACAGGAAGAGCGACTGTCCATCATTCGTGGTTCACTAAATTAAAGATGCATATTCAATTCCAAGGTCAGGTCAAATTCTGTCTCAGAAAACAGAATGGAAATGCTCAGTGATCCCAACAACATAGAGAAAAAATAAGTCAACTCCAGATGCACCAAATGTTCTTAACCATCCAAATCTGAATGATGAATCGATTGTTTATTATTAACATAGGTAACACCCATTAAACACTCTGTAAGGGCAGGTATTAGCAAAGGTAACACCCCCTAAACACTAAGGGCAGGTATTAGCATAGGTAACACCCCCAAAACACTAAGGGCAGGTATTAGCATAGGTAACGACCCCTAAACACTAAGGGCAGGTATTAACAAAGGTAATGACCCCTAAACACTAAGAGCAGGTATTAACATTGGTAACGCCCCCTAAACACTAAGAGCAGGTATTAACATTGGTAACGCCCCCTAAACACTAAGGGCAGGTATTAACATTGGTAACGCCCCCTAAACACTAAGGGCAGGTATTAACATTGGAAACGCCCCCTAAACACTAAGAGCAGGTGTTAGCGTAGGTAACGCCCCCTAAACACTAAGGGCAGGTATTAGCATAGGTAACACCCCCAAAACACTAAGGGCAGGTATTAGCATAGGTAACGACCCCTAAACACTAAGAGCAGGTATTAACATTGGAAACGCCCCCTAAACACTAAGAGCAGGTGCTGGCATTGGTAACGCCCCCTAAACACTAAGGGCAGGTGTTAGCATTGGTAACGCCCATTAAACACTCTGTAAGGGCAGGTGTTAGCATAGGTAACGCCCCCTAAACACTAAGGGCAGGTATTAGCATAGGTAACACCCCCTGAATACTAAGAGCAGGTGCTGGCATTGGTAACGCCCCCTAAACACTAAGGGCAGGTGTTAGCATTGGTAACGCCCCCTAAACACTAAGGGCAGGTGTTAGCATTGGTAACGCCCCCTAAACACCAAGAGCAGGTGTTAGCATTGGTAACGCCCCCTAAACACTAAGGGCAGGTATTAGCATAGGTAACACCCCCTAAACACTAAGGGCAGGTGTTAGCATAGGTAACACCCCCTAAACACTAAGGGCAGGTATTAGCATAGGTAACACCCCCTAAACACTAAGAGCAGGTGCTGGCATTGGTAACGCCCCCTAAACACTAAGGGCAGGTGTTAGCATTGGTAACGCCCCCTAAACACTAAGGGCAGGTGTTAGCATTGGTAACGCCCCCTAAACACCAAGAGCAGGTGTTAGCATTGGTAACGCCCCCTAAACACTAAGAGCAGGTGTTAGCATTGGTAACGCCCCCTAAACACTAAGGGCAGGTGTTAGCATAGATAACACCCATTAAACACTCTGTAAGGGCAGGTGTTAGCATAGGTAACACCCCCTAAACACTAAGGGCAGGTGTTAGCATTGGTAACGCCCCCTAAACACTAAGGGCTGGTGTTAGCATAGATAACACCCATTAAACACTCTGTAAGGGCAGGTGTTAGCATAGCTAACGACCCCTAAACACTAAGGGCTGGTGTTAGCATAGATAACACCCATTAAACACTCTGTAAGGGCAGGTGTTAGCATAGGTAACACCCCCTAAACACTAAGGGCAGGTGTTAGCATAGGTAACGACCCCTAAACACTAAGAGCAGGTATTAGCATTGGTAACGCCCCCTAAACACTAAGGGCAGGTGTTAGCATAGGTAACACCCCCTAAACACTAAGGGCAGGTGTTAGCATTGGTAACGCCCATTAAACACTCTGTAAGGGCAGGTGTTAGCATAGGTAACACCCCCTAAACACTAAGGGCAGGTGTTAGCATAGGTAACACCCCCTAAACACTAAGGGCAGGTGTTAGCATTGGTAACGCCCCCTAAACACTAAGGGCAGGTGTTAGCATAGGTAACACCCCCTAAACACTAAGGGCAGGTGTTAGCATTGGTAACGCCCATTAAACACTCTGTAAGGGCAGGTGTTAGCATAGGTAACACCCCCTAAACACTAAGGGCAGGTGTTAGCATAGGTAACACCCATTAAACACTCTGTAAGGGCAGGTGTTAGCATAGGTAACACCCCCTAAACACTAAGGGCAGGTGTTAGCATAGGTAACGCCCCCTAAACACTAAGGGCAGGTGTTAGCATAGGTAACGCCCCCTAAACACTAAGGGCAGGTATTAGCATAGGTAACGCCCCCTAAACACTAAGGGCAGGTGTTAGCATAGGTAACGCCCCCTAAACACTAAGGGCAGGTATTAGCATAGGTAACGCCCCCTAAACACTAAGGGCAGGTGTTAGCATAGGTAACGCCCCCTAAACACTAAGAGCAGATGTTAGCATTGGTAACGCCCCCTAAACACTAAGGGCAGGTGTTAGCATAGGTAACGCCCCCTAAACACTAAGGGCAGGTATTAGCATAGGTAACGCCCCCTAAACACTAAGGGCAGGTGTTAGCATAGGTAACGCCCATTAAACACTCTGTAAGGGCAGGTGTTAGCATAGGTAACACCCCCTAAACACTAAGGGCAGGTGTTAGCATAGGTAACACCCCCTAAACACTAAGGGCAGGTGTTAGCATTGGTAACGCCCCCTAAACACTAAGGGCAGGTGTTAGCATAGGTAACACCCCCTAAACACTAAGGGCAGGTGTTAGCATTGGTAACGCCCATTAAACACTCTGTAAGGGCAGGTGTTAGCATAGGTAACACCCCCTAAACACTAAGGGCAGGTGTTAGCATAGGTAACACCCATTAAACACTCTGTAAGGGCAGGTGTTAGCATAGGTAACACCCCCTAAACACTAAGGGCAGGTGTTAGCATAGGTAACGACCCCTAAACACTAAGAGCAGGTATTAGCATTGGTAACGCCCCCTAAACACTAAGGGCAGGTGTTAGCATAGGTAACACCCCCTAAACACTAAGGGCAGGTGTTAGCATAGGTAACGCCCCCTAAACACTAAGAGCAGATGTTAGCATTGGTAACGCCCCCTAAACACTAAGGGCAGGTATTAGCATAGGTAACGCCCCCTAAACACTAAGGGCAGGTGTTAGCATAGGTAACGCCCCCTAAACACTAAGGGCAGGTATTAGCATAGGTAACGCCCCCTAAACACTAAGGGCAGGTGTTAGCATAGGTAATGCCCCCTAAACACTAAGAGCAGATGTTAGCATTGGTAACGCCCCCTAAACACTAAGGGCAGGTGTTAGCATAGGTAACGCCCCCTAAACACTAAGGGCAGGTATTAGCATAGGTAACGCCCCCTAAACACTAAGAGCAGATGTTAGCATTGGTAACGCCCCCTAAACACTAAGGGCAGATGTTAGCATTGGTAACGCCCCCTAAACACTAAGGGCAGGTGTTAGCATAGGTAACGCCCCCTAAACACTAAGGGCAGGTGTTAGCATAGGTAACGCCCCCTAAACACTAAGAGCAGATGTTAGCATTGGTAACGCCCCCTAAACACTAAGGGCAGATGTTAGCATTGGTAACGCCCCCTAAACACTAAGGGCAGGTATTAGCATAGGTAACGCCCCCTAAACACTAAGGGCAGGTATTAGCATTGGTAACGCCCCCTAAACACTAAGGGCAGGTATTAGCATAGGTAACGCCCCCTAAACACTAAGGGCAGGTGTTAGCATAGGTAACGCCCCCTAAACACTAAGAGCAGATGTTAGCATTGGTAACGCCCCCTAAACACTAAGGGCAGGTGTTAGCATTGGTAACGCCCCCTAAACACTAAGGGCAGGTGTTAGCATTGGTAACGCCCCCTAAACACTAAGGGCAGGTGTTAGCATAGGTAACGACCCCTAAACACTAAGAGCAGATGTTAGCATTGGTAACGCCCCCTAAACACTAAGGGCAGGTGTTAGCATTGGTAACGCCCCCTAAACACTGAGGGCAGGTGTTAGCGTAGTAGTGATGATCTAGATTTACCTGGAAAAATCTAAGAAATAATCAGTTGAATGATTATTTATTACCATTTATTGCCAGAAAGTCTTCAAGGTTTTAAATTTGCTCCCAATCTGGGAGTAAATTATCATTCTGAGTGCCTCATTTAACTTGATCCAGGGTTAATTTTTCGGAGATGAAACACAGCTACGTAGCTGTGTTTCCTGTGGTGCTTGAGTGATGCGAGCTCAGGTCTGCCATGCGGGTTCGATGGGACTCTGCAGCGGGACGGGGGTTACCTCCCCGAGTGAGTGTTAATTAATAATGTCATTATTTATCTTCACTAGAGGAGCAGCAGGGTCTGCAGCTCACAGAGAGAGGTGGAAACACAGGGGAGACATGAACAGGCTGTTCGTTTAGACACTTGTCATCTCTCGTAACGGTCGGGGTTGTCATCACTCACTCTCTCCTCTCCCGGCAGCGCTGAATGTCACGAGAGCAGATGAGACCCACTTCAGTTCGGTCACTGAGGAAATCAGCTTCAATCTAGAAACACCGAGAAGAGGTCAGCTTTAGGTCAGACACGCAGAGAAAACGTTAAACTCCAGTTTAGGAACATGGGAGGAAATCACTGTTTGGAAAGGGAGTCACTTTTAGCCCAGTTGAGGGGATTTATCCATTTAGTTCAGCTCTTCAGTGTCCAGAGATACAACTGTAAATACACCTGAAGACAACTTGGTGTGTGGACAGAAACACACCACACCTACTGTGTGTTATCTAACCTTAATTCATTACATCTTCAACGGTGACGTTATGGCTCTCAGGAGCTCCCAGTTCATTTGAATCTCTGCCAGAGTATTTCCTCTGCTGACATCCCACATTATTTCTGCCAGAGCTCTGTATAACTCAGACATCTCATCCTTGGACACCTCATGCTGCTAAGCAAAGAAGAGCGACTAATTGCATGTTTGTCCAAAGTTAATTGTGATGAATCATAAACTAATCACACATTTTTGTATCTGTTCTAAATGAACCTTAAAGGGAGATTAGTCCAGTATTTAATCCTCTGGGAGTGGACAAATATGCTGCGTTATGCAAATGTATGTATATATTTATTATTGTAAATCAATGACCACAAATCAATGACAGATATTGATCCAGAAACCCTCACAGGTACTGCATTTAGCATAAAACAATATGCTCCAATCATAACATGTCAAACTGCAGCCCAACAGGCAACAACAGCTGTCAGTGTGTCAGTGTGCTGACTTGACTATGACTTACCCCAAACTGCATCCAACCACTCGAACATGCAGGCCAAAACTGACAGGCTCAACAACTTTGCCAGACAGGTTGGACTAAACATCAACATCTCCAAAACTCAAGTGATGTGTGTAAACTCCACCCCTGCAGCACCCATTCTTGTAAATGGGGCACCACTTGAGTTTGTGGAAGAGTTCACATACCTGGGCAGCCTCATCAGTAAAGATAGTGCAGTGCAGAAAGACATTAAAACAAGGCTGGGAAAGGCTCAGGGTGCCTTCTCCCAACTCCGTTCCATCTGGAGGTCCAAGCAATACAGCCTTAAAACTAAGATGCTTTTGTACAACAGCAATGTCAAGTCTGTTCTGCTGTATGGCTCAGAGAGTTGGCGAGTGATCAAAAGTGATATGAGGAGAGTGGAAGTTTTTCACAATGGATGCCTCCGACGAATATGCCAGATCTTTTGGCCAAACAAAATCTCCAACCACCAACTGTACAAAAAAAAACGGTAGCCGTAGCATCATCAAGGAAATTACACACAGACGTCTGAGATGGCTAGGCCATGTGCTGAGAATGGAGCAGGACCGGATCCCGAGAGTCGCCTTAAGATGGACACCACCAGGCAAAAGAAAACCCGGGAGGCCCAAATCCACCTGGCGCAGAACTGTGACACAGGAGCTGGACAAGATGAACCTGTCATGGGGAGAGGCCCAACATGCTGCCAAGGACCGTATACAATGGAGAGAGCTCATTGAAGCCTTATGTCCCATAGGGGATGAAGAGGAATGATGATGAAACTGCATGTGATGATCATAAAGTGTGCATGTCTGTAAAGGGGAGACTCGTGGGTACCCATAGAACCCATTTACATTCACTGATCTGGAGGTCAGAGGTCAAGGGACCCCTTTGAATATGGACATGACAATTTTTCCTCGACAACATTTAGTGTTAGTTTGGAGCGTTATTTAACCTCCTTCATGACCAGCTAGTCTGACCTGGTTGGTATCGATGGATTCATCAGGATTATATAGTTTCATATGATACCAGGGTCTTCAGTCTAGCTTTAAAACATGGAACTGTCTTTGCATTTTATTCAAATCTCTACTTGCTCCACCTCCTGGCCATGCAACTCTCTAAAACTAACATCCCTGTTACAGTCTGTCACAGTCTGCTTGTGGTTCTTTTAGCTCCACAGACACCAGACCGGACTCCTACAGACATCCTCCCCACCAAGGTGATATTGAGCTTGACACTTAACAACAAACACGTGGGACTCGAATGCTGCTCTTCCAGCTGATTGGCAGCTCTCTCCTCACAGCTTCACTCTCACTTTATTAATGACAGTCACTATATAGACTCTGCCCCCCCCCGCTACTAGATACTCGTTGGCTTCTGGATAATGCAGAATGGAAATGAGCTTTTAACAAAGAGGTGAGCAACATGACAGCTCCCTGATAGCAACATGTAATAGTTTACTGCCACAGATCGTTCATTCTTCTCCCATTCTCTCATGCTGCTGTTGTTTATCATTTCATCATGCGTTGAATATTTCCTCATCATTTCTGCATCACATTTAGATTCATATCTTAAGTGCATGAACAACAACAACAATATAATAATAAGTGATGACGCACTCAGAATGTGCAACACTAAATGTCTTATATTCAGTTGTGGAGGAAGATCAGATTATTTGCTTGAGAAGCAAATAAAAAGCAGCAATACTAAACAATAAAAAGATCCATTACAAGTGAAAAGTATTTCAAAAGTAAATTAGAAGTAATAATAGTAAAATGTACCTGAAGTATCAAAAGTTAAAGTACACATTGTGCAGCATGGATCCTTTTTGTTGTCCGTTAATCAGTTAGTTAATTAGTTGCATAAAAGTAATCAACAACAATTTCATCAGGACAGAAAAGGCAAATATTCTCTGTTTCCAGCTTCTCAAATAGCTGCTTTTCTTTGTTTTTGTCATGAGGACTGTCTACAGTTTGTTTGTTTTGTCTGGCTCTCTGTCCCTTTCTCAAACTGGACCGTCCCCACTCATTCATTCATAAGCTTTCTTTAACTAGGAAGTCACTTTGAGATTAAAACCTCTTTTACAAGTGAGACCGAGCCAAGACAGGGTCAAATAGCAGCATTCAACATATATAAAAAGACAACACTGAATCACAACAGCAACAATAGGTAAGGCAAAATACATGACATCATGATACAGTGCATTCAGTGCAAACAGAGCAGCGTGTTGGTCATGTGTTTGCTATTTAATTGAAACAATTGCAGCTTGCAGTGACCACTTCCTTTACTCTATTCTCATCTCTAATCTCATTCCAGAACCAAGGACCAGGACCAGGACCAGGACCGTAGTGGAACAGCCTTGTTTTGCTTGTTCTGACTGACTCCGTGACGGAGTGAACTCCGTTTGTGGTCATACTCACAGCTCAATGAAGCACCCTTCAAGCTTTGGGACGAACTTCCCTCTCTCCGACGGAAACTGTCGTAACGTTTCGTAAACACGGTTTCCTATCAAGCGGAGGGGATGTGAAAAGGTTCACAGTATTAAGAACAAAAAGAAACTAAGTTTTTGCAACCAAGTCCCTGTAAATATACAACAATCAAATGAACACTTTACTGTTTTCTAGACTACGTCACCACACTCCCGGCACACTTTCTCAGAGCATTTACTCTTGTCACAGATGGGTTTACATGATAGTAAATGGAACGCCTGGTGCGTTTCCTACGTGCAGCGGTACTGAAAGCCGACGGCTGTGACCAGCCTCGGTGTTTAACGCCCTGGGAATGAGAACGAGCTGGACGATCCAACGCAAATTGAAAGAAGCTCAGCAACATGCTAGACATAAAAATAAAGTTCTGAAGAGAGAACGAAAGCTTTTTTCTGTGTGGTCTGCCCGACCAAGCCCAGAATTCATAACAGCTCATTAAATTCTCAACACAATCTGCAAAGCTTAGCCGGATCACAGTTTGTGAGGTTTCGGTGTGGGCTGAACCCCTCGGAGGTCGTACATTTCCAACTGTTTGTTAATGCCCAAATTCACGCCGGCATGAACAGAGGATGAGCTGGTTTTTATTTTTCTCTGGAAATATTTCAGATGTTGGAGAGATGGATCGATGCTTTGACTTTCCACCAGTTGCTCTGCTCCCTTGTGTTTTCTTCAGACTGAAGACTGTGTGGGATTCACAAAACTGAAAATATCTGCACAACACACGCTTCTTATTCTTTCTGCAGTTACATTTCAGAGGCTTTTACTTTGGCTGGACCTTTGATTTCTCTCTGCAGGGTATTTGGGTTATTCTTACACTGTAAAACATCTTAAAAAGGAGGAGAGGAATTATCTTTTAAAAGGCCATTTGATCAGTCACCTCCTGTCAGATCTCCCTGTGTGAAGGCCTGGTGGTCGAAGAGATCAAACCCTGATTCCAGCAAACATTCAGACTTTTTATGTGATTGTAGCATCTATCAAATATCATCTTGCAGGTTTTGGTTTGTAGAAAAGGTGGAATGAAGAAAAAGACTAAACGACGTGTTCTGACTGCAGAAGTCTGTTTAGATTATAAAAGTAGAGAAACAACAGAGATAGACTTTAAAAACAGGCTGACAGGAAAGCAGACAGACACGCCCGCTTACAGCAGCCAGCCACTGAACCTCAGCACAGCTTGATATGAGGGTGGCGCTTGTTTGTCTCTATTTCAATCAAATTTGTGTAAGAAAGACTGTGATGAATGTACCTGCTGTCTGAGGGAGAGAGAGCAATATTAAAGGGTCATACGTTTGTGGTGGAGAGGAGGTGCAGACAGTGACACATGAGGGTGTAGAAGTAGAAAAAGGATTTCATATCGATTCAACCTCAAAATAAACACGAGCTCACCAGAGTCAAGCTGCAGTCGGTAACAACAAACAAATATGATAAAAAGTTATTTTTATAAAACTGTCACTGTTTCCTGACAGTAGTGAGACATGAGACAGGTAATCTGTGAAAAAAAAATCATGTTTCTCCAGTGTTCTCCGGTGCTCCTAATGGCATTTGCAAGATTTCACCAAGTGAAATCTTGCAAATGCCATTAGGAGCACCGGAGGACACAGACTAACATGATTCTTTTCACAGATTACCTGTCTCGTGCACTGTCAGGACACAGTGACAGTTTTATAAAAATAACTTTTCTTTAATCATATTTTCTCAAAGTTACCGACTGCAGCTTTAATGGTGACCTCATATCTGCTTGAAAACAACCAACCTCTTTCTTTATCACACGATAAACTTTTTTGACAAATTCCAGACTGGATTTTTATCTCTCCGTTCGACCGAAACCACACCGGCGGCTGTGGTGACGAAAGATCTTTCAGTTATTGATGACTCCTCCGCCCTCCTACTGCTCCATCAATACTGTTGATCACAGCTTGTTATTACACCGTCTGCACAACTGAGGTTCAGCTGCAGCACGGCTGCACTTACAGGGTGCAAACCAATGTGTCTCACCTGAGAAACGACAACAACATTTACAGTAAAACACCGACAGTATGATCTGGTTTGCTTAACTATCAACCTCTTGCCTCAAGCCTTATACTGTATGTAATGGACAAATATGAGTGTAGTATTAATCTTCTTGTATAACTCTCCTCCAGAAAGCTAATACGTATCTTAAACTATAGAGGTGGCAAATCAAAGAACAAAAGATCCAAGAACTCATGCTTTCCAGTGGTTTCTTGTATATCTCAATTTGGAGCGTAAATGCTGTATTTCCTTAAAGGTTACTCGATCGATAATCCACTTTTTCTGTTAGTATTCATCTTGTCTGTCTTATTACGTATCTCAAGAAATACAAGAGCACCTGAGCACTGTTCAGCTGAATTTATTACGGCAGTCGAGACACAGCATCACTTTGTTGTTTAGCAGCTGCCAGCTGAGGTGGATTCTAACAAGAGAAAACAAGAACTCCTGCCAAATAAAACATTAATGCTTCATTGCATGTGTTTTTTTTTACTGTGTATTGTGTGTGCTGCATGTTCAGGTGGGCCTCATGGCGTTTTAGTGCTTATTATCATTAAAATAACAACTATTGGTCTGTTCTCATGATGTGATTTAGCACAAGAGGGATTCCACCGACACCCAGCACATAAAAGTTTCACAAGTAAAGTTCCAAACCCCCGCGGTGTGTCTGTCTTCACAGAGAGAGGTATCATGAAGGGAGTGCATTTTACATTTCCTGCAGCGGCAGTAACAGCAGTATGTTTGGCTTTAACACCAGATGAGCAGTGATGTATATCCACCCCATGGTTAATCACACAAACACTGTCTCACAACAGACAATTCTAAATGTGTACTTCCTGTGGCAAAGTTTGTTAATCTAGTAGCTGACAGGAAGTAAACTCGGACCAAAGTTTGCCTTCAGGGCTTTCTGCCTGAAATCTCCTCAGGTTAAGCCAACAGACTTGGGGATACTTGGGTAGGTTTAGGAAAAGATTGTAGTTTGGGTTAAAGTAAACCCCGAAGGCAAACTTCTCCTATGTGCAACAGAATGACAATGAAAAGGTCCATATTCATTCTAAACAGGTTTTGAGTAAATAATACATTCATATTGTAAAAAACTACACCGATCAAACATAACATGATGACCACCTGCCATAGATTGAGTAGGTCCCCCTCCTGACCCGTGGAGGCATGGACTCCACTAGACCTCTGAAGGTCTGCTGTGGTATCTGGCTCCAAGCCGTCAGTAGCAGATCCTTTAAGTCCTGTATAAGTTGCGAGGTGGGGCCTCCGTGGATCGGACTTGTTCGTCCAGCTCATCCCACAGATGCTCCATTGGATTGAGATCTGGAGAATCTGGAGGCCGAGTCAACACCTCCACTTCGTCGCCATCCACATGACGTGATTCATCAGACCAGGCCACCTTCTTCCATTGCCCCGTGGTCCAGTTCTGATGCTCACGACGTGCCCATTGTAGGCGCTTTTGGTTGGTGGACATGGGTCAGCACGGGGCACCCTGAGCGGTCCCCAAATGCAACAAACTGCTCCTCAATGTGTGTTCTGACACCGTTCTATCAGAACCAGCAATAACTGTTGCAGCAGTTTGAGCTCCAGTAGCTTTTCTATTGGATCGGACAACACGGGCCAGCCTTCGCTCCCACAGGCTTCAATGAACCTCGGGTTTGACCCTGTCGCCGGTTCACCGGTTCTCCTTTCCTTGGACCACTTTTGGTAGGTCCTGACCACTGCAGACCGGGAACATCCCACAAGAGCTGCATTTCTGGAGATGCTCTGACCCGGTCGTCTAGCCAGCACTATTTGGCCCTCGTCAAAGTCGCTCACATCTTTACGCTGGACCATTTCTTCTGCTTCCAACACAAAGTTCAAAATGTTCACTTGCTGTCTAATATATCCCCCCCCCCCCCCCCCCCCCCCCCCCCCCCCCCCTCCACTGCCAGGTGCCATGGTAACCAGATAATCAATGTTATTCACTTCACCTGTCAGTGGTCTGGATGTTATGGCTGATCAGTGTAAATAATTGACTTACTAGTGTGTAATGAACTGAACTGAACTGCTTGGTGGAAACGCAACATCTGGTTCTCACAATCCAGTTCAGTTCAGGTCTCCACAAGAGGAAATGTGCAGTAATGCAGAATAAAAAAACAATTGGCATTGAATACAAAATGCAATGGAGTCATTTCTTATTAGAAACATTGGAGCGACTCACAGTTTGCAAAATCTGACAAAACAGCTTCAGAAATAAATTCCGTCCTTTGGCGCACATATTCCATAACAATCTTTAATTACACAGCAGTTAAGTGTTGAATTATTGCATTCCAAAATGATAAACGTTAAAACCAATATACCATGAAAATGAGTGAAGTCCATGTTGTTCATTATCAGATTGTAGTGGGACACAACAGAGGAAAAGAGCACCACCTACAGAAACACATTCATCTAAAGAACCACCAACAATTATCAGCCAGTGCAATATATCTGGATACTCTAACAGCAGAGCATCTGTAATGTATTAGTGTAGTGTATTACAGTAACACAGGTTCATCTGCTCTGCTGTAATACAACAAAGCTTGTGAAGTGTAACTGCTCTGGTTTTAACAGCTTGGTAACGACCAGCAGCTGCGTCTCCGTGTCTCCGGCTCGGCCAACACTTTCCCATCCTGTCATCAGAGCAGATCGGGTCTCTGTTGACCTTTTACTGTAATTATGTTCTGTGAGTGCGGCCTGTCTGCTGCTCTCAGTCTAATTCATATCTGGCTCTCCAGAAAGAAGAACTGACTGAGCTCTGAATGAAGTCTGCAGTGATGGGCGTTTTAATCAAGACATCAAGACAAGCGAGAGCGATGAGATGGAAGAGAGCGAAGAAGAAAGTAAAACCTATCTACCCTCCTATCTATCTATCTATCTATCTATCTATCTATCTATCTATCTATCTATGTATCTATCTATCTATCTGTATATCTATGTATGTCATGGTCTTGCTATTAAACAAAAAGCACCTTTCTCGTGGCCCTCCAGTTTTCCAGGGCAGTGGAAACTTCCAGCTGAGCACCGACCTATTTTACAGCGAAATGAGCCGCCGTGAGGAAGAGGCTGTTTTCAAGGATAACACTGATGTCGCTGTGTGATCTATGAGGGTTTCAGGGTTTAGCGCCCCGATGCCTGGTAGAGGAGAGGCTGAGGAGAGAAGTAACAGGGCAGCACACGGAAAATCACCCCTGTATGAAACATCTGGAGTTAAATCCTTCACTGTTAAAAACTACTAGTCGTGTATCAGGTCGTTGCACTTCATGAACTAATTATGAAAACCACAAATGTCTTTATTCCTCTTTAGGCATGAATGTTTTTCACATGTCCATTCGGATGGAGAGCATGCGTTTGAGTTTTCAACTGAAGAAATATATAAAGCAAGAAATATATAAAGCAACAAATAAAGTGATATATTATGAGAAAACTATAAAATAATATAATTATTAATGCTGAGTTTGTATATTTTAACATATTCTAATATTGTTCAATGCAATGCAGCAACGTTGAACCTCACTCCTGACTCTTTAACCCTTCCCTAACCCCCCCCCCTGCTGAACTGTATTTTATTGTTATTTTTTTAAAATAACTTTTTCTACAAAAATAACAGAAACATATCGTCCATGGCTCTCTAAATACTTCTTTCCAACTGGATCTCATGGCAAGGCGTATAAATAGCACAACATTACAAGGACATTCCTGATAACGCATTTTAGCGTGTCATTATTACGCCAAGAAACAAAACTACGGTAACGGCCGCAGTTAGGTTTAGGAAAAACATAACGGTTGGGCTTAAAATAAGTAAGTTAACTTAGTAAAATACGTACAGAAACAACGTAACAGAAGTTCGGAAAACACGTCATAAACGTCACTAAAAACACGGCACTAACATAACTTCAAAATAATTCACACGAACACGGACCCCTCCACCATCAGCAGTCTCTCTCACTTTTTATTCTATGTCACTAGCTCTGAGCGTAGCAGATTTACTGAAATACAGAATGGATGCATGATGTCCAATTTAATGGACAGATAGATGATTATTCTGAATTTCTTCCCAACATAAAATCAATACTTGAAAACATGCTGCTATCGTTTGAACATTTTCTATATCAGTGCCAAAATGATAGTTTCTTCTAACAAGTATTCAATCCATCAGTGTTGAATAAAGAAGTTTGCCAAAATGAAATACACAGAAATCAGATATCAGATATCTGACCAAAGAATCATAGAAAAGTGTAAACAAGCGTCTAAATCCTCTGAACACCCACTCAGGTGTTTCCAGTTACTGTGACTGATTAGATCTCTGCTCAGCTTGAAGTTTGGTGGAGCATCGATGGGAATGTATGAGGTCACAAATCTCCGTCTACCAATAGAAATGATCAAGGTGTAATTTGTCCTGCCCTAACAGGTTCAATAAAGCTAACAGGAAGACGTAACTCATTTAGTTTGGAGACGCCCACTCAGTCCTGTAGAAGTCTAAACAGCCAGATTAACTCTCCTCCTAAACGGTGGCGTTTTGAGGCTGATGGATTATTTTATAATGAATTTTGCGCCCCTCATTGTTAATTTTATGTCAATTTAACATGTAACAGTGTGAATTCCAAAAACATAAAAAAAAGTGAGTCTGGGTCAGTAGCCTCAATATTCAACCCATCAAAGACATGAACTCATACGGGTACATTTGAGATTCTGCCTGGTCCTCATTTCATAAAAACGGCTGTTTTAGAGCTAACTTGCATTTTAGAACTGACGTTAGAATAGGCAGAGTTACGGTTAAGGAGTAAGGAATGCTCTATAATCAAGTACAAACGTGTGTGTCTGTGCAAAATCAACTGTCGACACACATTTACAACACATCTTTAGAGTAATTATATACTATATAGAGATATAGAGAGTATTGAAAAATGCTCAGTAACCAAAGTTGGCATTAAAGCCTCTGAACAGCTACACAGGTGTTTTCAGGGCCCGCAAACTTTGAAGTAGCGACCGGACGTAGCGACCGGAGGAGCGCTGAGAGCGTGCTGCAGGTTGATCAACACAGAATGCATGAGAGCCTCACTTCATTATATTCTGAATTGTCACCTGCCGGCTGAATTTAGTGTTTTCTTTCACATGAATAAAAACATTGTTGTCGCGCCGACACTGTGTTTAACTGAGGAGGAGGACCGCTGCTCGGCCCTGTGTGTGTAACAAGCAGAGTGTACGCGTGCTGTGAACCTGCCTGTAGATGCATCTTACTATCTGAATAACGAGCCCTTTAAATAGCAGGAAAACACCGCGCCAGACTTTAGACCAGGTTTTTGTTGGTCAACGGCGCAATCGCTTTCTGCTGCCTCAAGATAGCAACACGCCAAGAAAGCGTCTGACCACAACTCATGTTAAGACCAACACGCCCCTGGGCGCACAGATGGGCGCAAGTACATTTGCTACTAACGCAACATGGGCGCGAAAATGACGACTGCGTCGGTCTGAAACTAGCAATGACAGTCGTGGGATGGATCCCCACATCTCAACAGATCATGATTTGCTTTATCTATCCATCTTCCACTCAGCCCTCGTCGGCCCGTGTCGATGAACCTTCAGCTGTAAAATGTGATTTATTTGTGTATCTGACCACATGACGTCCCCCCCTCCCCTCCCCCCTACATGTATTAACTCTCAACCATCTTTTGTTTTCTGCTGCCAGAGTGATGAGATTCAATACGTTGTTTGGTCTCAGAGGGAGATCTCTATTAAGATAGGCCTGAGTGACTGCAGGCTTTAATAGCTGAGCAGCTTCTCTGCAGCCAATAATGGGAAGTGATTCAAACCGGGCCGAACCCGGACCGGGAAGCAGACGAGCACAACACAACACCAGCTGAATAAAAACCCCTGGGAAGCTGTTCTGCTTCACAAAGCACTCTTCTGTATTTATGGTCTATTTTGTCCTATTTATGGACTCTATTAGAACAAAGGGCAGAACATTTTGTTTTATTTATTTCACCTGTGTGTTTACAGGGAAGCTTTGCTGTGCGTGCATCCCTCTCTTCAGCACCGCCTCGCTTTACTTTCAGGCAGCTCAGCGTGTCGGGAATCCCACCGCGCGGAGAGGATAATGAGAATGTTAAAGTAATAATGTTGGACTTTTTACTCATAATACACTTTCTGTGCTATTTAAGAGTCTCCTAGCAAATGTCTTGTATACACAGGAAGTGATGTGTTGGATGCATAGGCGGCGCTATTAAGAGGCTAGGGGAAGATTAGCTTCCTCAAAATCAGTTTAATAATGAACCGAAAATATAACATATATATAACATAACATCAAGGTTGGCCGCCCGGTGTGGGAAGATCCTCTCGTGGGACCTCTCCCCGGCGCTGGCTGGCCTTCGCCAGGTACATTTCCTCCATGGTGGTGCACCACAACCAGCACGAGGTCGGCTTGGAAAGGCCCGGGGGTGAAGTTGGCTCATACCTCCGGCCTTGAGCTCTACAGCACCCTTCTCCCGGACCTCGCCGCTGTGGACTTAATGTCTGCTCCGACCTCTCTCGCTGGACGGGTCCAGAACAAATAATAATACCTCTGTGCAGTACCAGTGTTTACACGCTCTGACTAGACTGAACATTATTCTTCCATCGGTGAAAGTACTTGGGTTGGTTGAATTTGTGCCTCAACAGTGCTTATAGCTTACCACGGCTCTTGCCAAATATCATCTCGGTGTAACTTTTCCAAATAACTCAACCAGTCTGCAGACATGTATTTTACAGAGACCGGCACTTTAAAAAATGGGAGTGGAGAGCTGAAGGACACATAATGCAATCCTCATGCAATGAGTCGGACAGGCATCCTCCTCCTGCAGGTTCCCTCCGAGTCTCCAGAGACAGAAACTCATCTTTCTGCACAATTTATATTCATTTCAGTAGACTGAGAAAACAAACTTTCTGTGATCTGAATTTACAGCATTAATCAAACAGTGAAGTATTAGAAGACGATGGTCCTCTTTAACACCAGAGGTGAACTCAGATCTTTTACTGTTAAAATACTCTGTTACAAGTAAAAGTCCTGTATTAAACCTTACTTATGTCAAAGTACGTACGTATCAGCACCAAAATATACTTTAATAAATTACCCATTTTATTTATGTATGCATTTATTTATTTTGATCTATTTTATATTTATTTTTAAATGCACGATTTTCCCTTTGCATTTCACCCCTTATTTATTTACCCAAAATTATTTATTTCTGTATTATTTTCTTTATACATTTCTTTTTATGCATTTCTGCCTCATTATGTAAGTGTGGGGGATGTCATTTGTCTTTGTGCAGAAATAAATAAATAAATACATATATTTTAAAATAAATATTATATATATATACACATATATGTATATATTTACATATATATATATATTATATTATAAAATAATAAATTAATTAATTAAAAAAATACAAAAATAAATACATCCCAAAATAAATAAATACATTTAAAAATGTATAAAATAAATACATGAATAAATCAAAAGGAAAATTAAACAGAAGAGTAAATAAAAGAAGCAAGAAAATTAAAGCAGAAATATCAATTTATGTCACATCTTATCAACTAATTAATGACTACATTTATTTTTTATATTATTTTTGCTACGTTTAAGGACATATTTATTCATTTATCGAGTCATTTTTTAAAATGTATTCATTTATTTTTGATTTTGGCAGGTTGTGTCCTCCATACTGCCCTAGGCCTAGTTCACATATATGGACGTGCCAGCCCTGGCTGTTTTGTGACACTGAGCTGCATCCAGAGAGTAAATCTATACAGATGCCAACGTTGGGATTGTCATTTCTGTTTGAGCTGCCATACTTGCAGTCCTAATAAAGCATGAACAGTTTCTCTAATAACTCTCTGTTTTGTAGGTGTTTGAGAGCAGCTGCTATCCTTACTATCCCAGATGCTTTCAAAGCATCTCTGTGTCAGCTCCTGTATTCTGGAAATGTTCCATAGCTTTTGCACGATTTTTTATCTTTGAAACTTTCATTCCCTCCCTGAAGCTAAAAACACTGAAGACTTCGTTTTCAAGCTTAAAAGCAAAAAACACCCGGAGGATCAACACAAAGCGTCCTTACTCTCACGTTATGTCAGCCGGTTCTGCTTGTTTTGTCTCTTTCTTGTTTTTTCTTTCATATTTTTTATACAACAAAGTGCAGAATGCCCTACTGTCTGTTTTATCCTCTTCATCTCTAAAAGTATTCTCAGATGAGATTCCTCGCCATCAGCATCTGTCAGATTATCAGGATGCGACTCAGGGTGGTGAGAACCCGTGTAAGACATGTTCCAGCATCATAGGTTGGCCTCACCTTAGCACAGATATCTGGCTTTGTGGTTGGAGAGTGGGGGAAGTGGATCTGCTCTTCTGGCCTCGCTCGGACACCTTTCAGATGAACATGAAAGCAGATCTGCCGCCATGTTTCTGTCTCTCGTGAGAATCTGACCCGATGGCACCGATGACGAGCTTTAAGAAGAACTAGTCAGTCTTCTCACAGATAGTCTCCTCTCCTGATGTAGGTCATATAGAGGCATCAGTATTACATTGAGACTGTGTCATAAGCAGTTAAAAACTCCTCACAGTAACTTTAAGACTGAAAACATCAATAAAGAGTGTGTGCTTACTTGGAGGTCACATCATGACTTCAATCAGCGGATCACAACACAGAACCAAACCACAAAGTTTAATGTCCACGTTGAGCAATTTACTGGAGACAGACATCGTTCCTGACGAGGCAGGACGGATGATGAATAGCTAGAGCTTTCCTTCACTCAGAAATCAGTGTGAACCCTTCGTACATCTGATTGGGGAAACACACAACTCGCTGAACTGCCATTAGTCTTTTCTTCAAATATATACAAACGTATTCTTTGTTTACCGCTCTGGACTGGCTGCATGTCTGCACACAGAGTGATACAAAACTAAAATCTTGTTATGGCTCTTGGTGGTTTTTAGTTTGACATTATTTGGTTTGAGTGTTAGATGAGAAGATTGATACCACCATCATATTTGCCTGTTAAATCAGAGGCTACAGAGGAGATGGTTAGCTTAGCTTAGCATTAAGACTGGAAACAGAGGTTAAACAGCCATCCTGGTAACAAAGGTAACAAATCCATCTACCAGCATCTCTAAGGGCGCTTTCATTAGCCAGTATGTATTCCATTTTAATCGAACTTTGTCAGTTCAACCTCTGGTGTGGTTCCTTTGGGCGGTTGTGAACCCAGTAGTGCGAACCAAAACAAGCTGAGACCGCTTGTGAGAGGTGGTCTCGGACCGTTTCCATGTGAACCCTGGTACGGTTCCATCGCAGTGAGAACATAATCCGACCCAATAGCAGGAGGTGAACCAAATCTCAGGCTGCCTGTGTGATTATTTGTTGAGATGGACGCAGGTAAACGACAGGTTAACATGAGTGGGAGAGGACGGACCTGGACTTCTGCAGGAGTCTGATGTTTGCTTAACATCTGGGCCTAAAAGAACATACAGAATATGATAAATGAAGCCCGAAAAGATAGTGATGTTCACAAAGTTATGGGAGATAAACTGGAGGAGAAGAGTGGTTCAGTGCCGAGTCCGGACCTGCTCCTTCGCACACGCCACTCAGCAAACTATTTTTTTATTTGGTCCGCTTTAATTAGTTCTCTGTGAAACAGACTAAATAGAAAACAAACCAGTTTCTCTCTGATTCAGACTAGACAGACAGACTATGGCTTGTTGCTAACCATCTCCTAGCTGTAGCCTCATACATAGACATGAGAGAGGTATCGATCATCTTATCTAACTCTCAGCAAGGAGGCAAATAAGCCTATTTCACAAAATGTCATGCTACTCCTTTAAGTATATATTGGCAGCTAAAGTTTTAAATGAATATTCAGAACAAAGTTTGTATGTGATGCTCGAGATGATTTCTTAGTTTTTCAGCGGTGTGTATGGATCAAAATCCTTCTGCGTCTCTTGACCCATCATCATGGAAATGGTTTCTGATGTGATGTATTACGGCCTCTCTCCTCTATTGTGGGATGAGTAACTCAGACCGTCTTGCAGGACCAGGTAAAGCTGAGATGAGCGTGCATTGTAAATCAGATGTACCAGCAGCCATTGAAGGAGTTGAACAGGTGAACCCTGAACTGTTTCATAGGCTCATATGAATTCTCTGTGCACCGAGCAAAGGTGCCAATTTTTCTGTGACATTTGGTCTTGATGAGTGACGGGGGAATGGCATGTTCCTGAGTTAATGAGGTTTATCCAGAAAGGCCAATCTGCTGATCGAATGCCATTTCTTCCTTCTCCTTTTTAAATTGATCATTTAGTGGCCAGAACAGCAGACTTTCCCCCACAGGCTAAACAAGAGGACAAGACTCTCCAACTTCACATTAAATCTATTACAGGAACCCTTCAGGAACGAGGGTTATTCATGTCACCGCTACAGTAAAAAGCCGGTTCCGCAGGGAGCTGCAACATGAGAGCTGACAACATGACGGGACTTAAAAAAGAGGCACATAAGCATCCCTTTACCTCGAGTGAGCGCGACAAAAACACAGACAACAGATACAAGCAGGATTACTAATTAGAGGAGAGATCCAACAGGAACATCTTGGGAAGAGGAAAAACGGGAAAAATCTGCCAACTTATTCATTTTTCTTTTCTGTCTCAGGTCAGAGGGTTTTTTGTTTTAAAACAGTCCAGTGAGAACGGATTAGCAGACGCTATCTCGGGTTAAAACACCGCAGAATTTGGATGAAAATGAAATATTTTAAAGCTCGACATTGAAAGTCATTGAAATCATGTCAAAGGAAGTGTGAAACATTATGTAACGTAGATGTCTAAAATCCTTTAACACCTTTTCATCAAGTTTAGCCTGGTTTTAATGGACGTGTCTAAAACATATACTGTACATGAGAAGTGGACGCAGTCACTGTGACATCAGCGATTGGTTTGTGAACTACTGTTTTGAAGCCTCGAGTTCGGCATTTTGCCCATCGCCATCTTGGTTTTTGGCCGTCACCATCTTTGCTTTTTGCAACCAGAAGTGACCCGAGAGGGTGGAGCTAAATCATCTCCCAGACCGGACAACGCCGTGGTAGCGACCTGTCAATCGCCCTAAAGCATCCCCTGCTTTATGGTCTATCTGACTCTAAATGGGACCATCATTTACTAAATGAACTTCATGCTGTATTGAAGAAGACTTGAAACTAGAGATTGAGACCATAAAGATCAGATTAGATTAGATTTCCTTTGTCATTGTACAGGTACAACAAAATTGAGTTTGCAACTCCCCATCACATACACGATGCATTAAAAGACAGTCTATAAATATAAATATGATGTACTATACAAGCAACAGCTATAAGATTAGTGACCAGTGTCGTATATGCAAACTGTCTTAAAGGGCAGTAAAAAGTAAGTAGACAATCTAAAACAATATAAAAGACGATGATTATAGTAAATAATTAAATACATAATAAAATAGATATAGTCAGTCCGCATGTGCAATATCATTAAACAAATAATGCAGTTCAAAGTGCGATTCTGCAGTCAAAGGTTAAAGTGCATGATAAAATAAAGCCTTCCATAACTCCATAACTCAAACAGATGATGGTGTGGGTGTGTGACGTCATTGCAGATGTTGACCGCTTTCTTTTGGCAGCGCGAGTTGTAGACGTCCTCCAGGGCTTGGAGCTGTGTCCCGATGATCTTCTGTGCTCTGGAGATGACACGCTGGCTTGTAAACTCATGTTTACAATGTTTACTGAGGTAATAAATCCAGAGAGAAGTAGGCTCATTTTCTCATTGACTTCTATAGAACCAGAGGAGTCGCCCCCTGCTGGCTGGTAGACAGGATGCAGGTTTAAGGCTCTTCAGCTTTGGCTTCACTTCTCACAACAGGAGGTTGTCGCCTGTTCTAAACATCTTTTTACCTTTAATGGGACAAAATAGAAGTCATGTGGATCTAACATCACTAGAAGTATGTGCAGATACAGCTACAGTGGGGATTATATCCTTAAAACAGCCTGATAATATACGTTACATCCTTCTTGCTGTGTGTTGGTGCCGCGGGTGAAATCTGATGCCAAACTATAAATGAGAATATGTAGAAGGTATCTATGACGGGACTCCTGTTAACGACGTGTGTCAAGTATAAATCCCACTTTAGCTGTGGTTGTTAGGAGTCTATAGGGAATGGTTAAAGTCAATGAGAGTCCTCACAAGTACAGTACATGAGTTTAACTGTGTGAGATGAGATTATGTGTTTTACTTATCCATGTGTGAGCTGTATTAGTGTGTTTTCTGTAATCATAATCAAGTGTGTGTGTATGCGTGTGTGTGTGTGTGTGTGTGTGTGTGTGTGTGTGTCCCGGAGGCTCACGGTAATCCTCTCACTCTATAACCAACAGACTTAAGGGTTCACTGGTCTCCACCAAGGACAAATGCTAATCAGATATTATAAACAGATTAGCATATACGAGCATCAAGGATCTGTTTTCACACATTTTATACTTTCCAAAAAATAAAACTGTGTTCCTCAAACTGGTAGAAGGTCAACAAGTGAAGCTGCATCGACTGCATGGGGTCGGTTTTGGTTTCCTATATGTTGTGTTTTCAGTGTTCCGTAATGTTCATGTTCACAACCGTGTGTGTGTGTGTGTGTGTGTGTGTGTACGAACTATAAGTGATGATATAAATAAAAAAAGAATCAGTTTACATTACATTACATCCTTCGTGAGTATATCTCTCCATGTAGGAGTTACATAATATTACATGACATTTCAGCCTGGCTAAAGAAAGGACGACCTCATAGGTAAATGATTTATAACTGTTAACTGAAAAGACTGAAGTTGAATGTTCTTTTTAATGTTCCTTTCCTATGAAGGTGGAGATTTAATTTGGGAAAGAAAACAGGCGAAAGTGAGCATGGCTCACGTTCTCCCACTTCACCGCTTGACCCCTACTAAAGTAGAGCCAAAGGTTTTGCCCTTTTGAAACTAATGGAATTAGTGTATTGAGCATGATGTAGCTTCTTGGACTTCTAACCCCCAAAAGGCACAACTAGCTCAGCTGCTCAATATCGTGACTCAGTGAGTGTGTTCCAATCCACGTACTTCCAGAAGTACACTTCAATGTGGTGCACTTTGTGCACTCTGTACTCACTTGAGTAGTGCGTACATTTCAGCGGGGTAGGATCGTCTCAAATGGAATACTCTGCGGCGCACTGACCGGAAATGACGATCTCAACATTTGAGCGCGGCTCGCTACCCGCCAGAATATCTTCTGGAAAAAATGAAAGCAGAGTGGAAATTACGTTTCCAACGTCGTCGCCTACGATGTGTCCTCCTGTTGGCTGAAAATGCACCGGTATGTTTACGTATTGTTTTATTCTGTTATCTGCGTATGTTTGAATAGTGGTCGTGGCTCCGCCCCTTCCGCTACGTAGCCAAGATGGCGACAGTTGAGTGTGGAAAGTGTCCAGCGTTCCACACTCAACCATCTGACCGTTAGAGTACAACATCCGGGTACTTTGAGTGAGGTGATCGAAGAGATTAATAAACTGCTTGACTTCCTGTCAGACCACACTGTCAACCATCATGCCACATTTGAAGTTCCTAAGTTAAATATTTTCCGAGTTCTGCTCCGGAAACGAAAGAAGCGACACGTGAACGGACGGAAGGACGGACGGACACGTGATGATGTTGTCGCTGGGGGTATAACAAATTGCTAAACACAATCCATTAGGCTACAAATACATTTATTACATGAGATTCAACAAAAACAACACACGTATCTGCAGCTCGTCCTCCTGAGGAATTTCTTTGTGTTGTTTTTCTTCTCAAGAAATTGGGGTTGTGATTTATCGGAGAGTAGAACCTGTTAAACCTGCAACGTATGGGACTGAATTAATATCACAACAGCACCTGCCATCTGTTACTGTGTGTGTGTGTGTGTGTGTGTGTGTGTGTGTGTGAGGTTGAGGACGTGTTGTGATTTTACACCCTCACAGATGCTTGTTCACATGTCAGCGCTGAGTTTCTGCCTCCTCTGGTGATTATTTAGACAAGTTCAGCTCCGGTCAACAAGTTCTACAGGAAGGATCAGAATCTCTTTCTCACTTTACCTTTACTGTACGTGTGCATGTTCTTCATTTAGGAAAACAAAGTGCGAGTCGGTATTTGACACCCTGGGAATGAGAACGGGGTTTTGCAACCCATCTGTGCGGTAGATAAATATCGCTTCATCAACTAAAAAAAAACACCTTCATGCCTCTGAACAGAATCCAGCCAGCGGATATGTGTCATCAAAATGTAATTGTGAAAACAGTTTAGTAAAATATAAATATCATTTCTTGGAGACAGGGTTGCCCACTTCCAC